>NC_057797.1:530228927-530293436 GCF_018294505.1 Triticum aestivum
CGCCGCCCCGGGCCGCCTCGTCGCCGGCGCCGCCTTCCCCACCACTCCGGCCGTCGCGTCCCACCTCAAGCTCCGACGATCTCCATCTCCGGCGAGCCTCGGAATCCGTGCCGGTGAACAGTGCCAGATCCGAGATCTACTCCTCACGGTTGACTTTTGCCTCCCCGAACCCTAATTTTTTATGTGATCTTTGACCGGCCGTATCTCCGCATCCGTAGCTCCGTTTTGGGCATATAGTATATCAAAATGTTCGACTCGACGAGTACATCATTTTGTTCCATTGCATCATTTTCATTTGAGTGCATCTTGATGCCCGAAATTCTGTTAGAAGGAGGCTTCGTGAGTTAATTGTCAGATCTGCTAGTTCATCTTAGACTTTTGTCATTTTTGCCATGATTATTGTGTGCATGCTATGCCTATGAGTCCTTCATGTGTTTTGTTAAGCATTTTGTCTTCTTTCCAAAGGTGCAACCCATGCATTTTTAGGATGTGTGTGGTGACTTGTGCAAGCTTGCAAAGTGAGGCAGCCGGTAAATCTGTTTTCAGGGACTTAGTAGTTTTCACTAAGTCTGGGATTATTTAGTTCATGATGCCATATGTTCGTGTTGTTTCCTAGTGATCCGTGCCTCTTTTGAGGATGATCAGTAAGGGAGTTTTGTTAATCATGTTATGCTTTATCCATCCATGTCTTTGTTTGCAATTATGGAGCACCCTAGCTTGAGTCAATCGAGCTCTACTTTTGCTTCGTTGTGAATCTGGGTAGATCGTCAACTCGTTTGCGATTTTGCCGATGTTATTGTAGTTGATCCGTGCATGCTATGCCATTGTTTTTGCCATGTCTAGCTAGCATTTTGTGCCTTCTTAATGGATGTATGCTTGTCTTGCCATGACTTGCACCGTGGTGAGTGCATCGAGCTTGTTTACATGCCTTCGTGAGTTATATTTCAGCATGTCTCAGTTTTCACTAAGTCTGAAAACTGATTGTGTTTTAGCTATGTTCGTGTGCCCGTTAGTATATTTTGTGAACCTTTTTGGCCTCAGGTCACTTTGGGTCTTTTGTTAAGCTTGTTGAGTAGCTCCATGCCATGTTCTTACTTGTCTTAATCAGGTCATGTATCTTATGTTGCTGCTCCGAAGAGGGCTTCGTGATCTGAAATTTCAGACAAGTGTTAATTTCACTAAATCTGGAATCTGTTTTGCATTTGTGTTTTTGACATGCTTGTTTGAACCTCATAATGGATGAATTCGCCGTGGCTTAGTGCTAGTCTTTTGTTAAGCATCTTGTGTGCATCCCTGCCATGTATTTTGTTGTCATGTTTGGTGGCTGTAGCATGTTCATTTTATTGCATTTAGATGCCTACTTGCTGTAAATCGCAGACCGGTGTCATATCTTAAAACGCTTGCCATTTCCAAACCGTAACTCCGATTCTGGCGTTCTTTATATCGTTTTCAAGCGATTTCATCTCATCTTTCCAGTGGCACCCTTGGAATTCCAAGTTGAGGCCAGGTTCATGCATTTTCTGTCATATCTTGCATTTTGCATCCCGCATCGCATCCCGCATAGCATATCATCATTTCATCATATTGCTTGGTCTTGCACGTGGTTGATTGTATCCTTGTTGCTTGTTTGTCTTGTTTGGGTAGAGCCGGGAGACGAGTTCGCTACCGAGGAGCCCGTTGAGTTTGCTTGTGAGGATCCAGTCAACTCTGACAACTGTGCAGGCAAGATGATCATACCCTCGAAATCACTACTATCTTTGCTATGCTAGTTTGCTCGCTCTTGCTATGCCAATGCTACGATGCCTACCTTTTGCTTGTCAGCCTCCCAATTTCCATGTCAAACCTCTAACCCACCATTGTCCTAGCAAACCGTTGATTGGCTGTGTTACCGCTTTGCTCAGCCCCTCTTATAGCGTTGCTAATTGCAGGTGAAGATTGGAGGCCGTTCCTTGTTGGAACATTTATTTACTTGTTGGGATATCATTATATTGCTATGTTATCTTAATGCATCTATATACTTGGTAAAGGGTGGAAGGCTCGGCCTCTCGCCTAGTGTTTTGTTCCACTCTTGCCGCCCTAGTTTCCGTCATATCGTTGTTATGTTCCCGGATTTTGCGTTCCTTACGCGGTTGGGTTATAATGGGAACCCCTTGATATTTCACCTTGATTAAAGCCTGTCCAGCAATGCCCAACCTTGGTTTTACCATTTGACACCTAGCCTTTTCTTTCCCTTGGGTTCTGCAGACTCAAGGGTCATCTTATTTTAACCCCCCCGGGCCAGTGCTCCTCTGAGTGTTGGTCCAAACCGTCAGCCGCCGGTGGCTACCAGGGGCAACTCTGGGCTGGCCTACCAGAAGTTTGGACAATCTGAGTGTGCCCTGAGAACGAGATATGTGCAGCTCCTATCGGGATTTGTCGGCACATTCGGGCGGTGTTGCTGGTCTTGTTTTAACCTGTCAAATTGTCTTGTTGTACCGGGTTACCGAGTCTGATCGGTGTGTCTCGGGTGGAGGTCTATTCCTTCGTTGACCGTGAGAGCTTGTCATGGGCTAAGTTGGGACTCCCCTGCAGGGATTGAACTTTCGAAAGCCGTGCCCGCAGTTATGGGCAGATGGGAATTTGTTAATGTCCGGTTGTAGATAACTTGAACCTTAATTAATTAAAATGAATCAACTGAGTGTGTTACTGTGATGGCCTCTTCTCGGCGGAGTCCGGGAAGTGGACACGGTGTTGGAGTAATGTTTGCGCAGGTTGTTCCTCTAGCTTCTCGCTCGTGCTTTGCCTCCTCTTCTCGCTCTCTTTTGCGAATAAGATAGCCACCATATATGCTAGTCGCTTGCTGCAGCTCCACATATATTTGCCTTATCCTTCCTATAAGCTTAAATAGTCTTGATCGCGAGGGTGCGAGATTGCTGAGTCACTGTGGCTCACAGATACTATAATTCCAGGTGCAGGTCCAGGTGATTCCGCTCTAGGTGACGAGTACGAGCTCAAGTGGGAGTTCGACGAGGACTCTCAGCGTTACTACGTGTCTTTTCCTGATGATCAGTAGTGGTGCCTAGTTGGGGTTTGATTCGGGGCCTTGTCGCATGTTGGGTTTTCTTCTATTTTGGCGTCGTAGTCGGGCCATGAGTGTTTGTATGATGGATGTTATTCATGTACTTTGATGTGACGTGGTGAGTGTAAGCCAACTATGTATCTTCCCCTTTTATTATATATTACATGGGATGTTGTAATGATTGCCTGACTTGCGACATTGCTTTCAATGCGGTTATGTCTCTTAGTCGTGCCTCGACACGTGGGAGCTATAGCCGCATCGAGGGTGTTATAGTTGAATCCGTAGATGACCTCGAAGATGGACTTGCCGGTAGGCACTCGGTTGTAGGTGTACTCGGCGATCGGTAGGCACGGTTGGAAGATCTCCCTACAAAATAGATTTGTAATATGTGAAGTATCGTCTATCTTGTTGCAAGGTATGAAATGAGCCGTGTTGGAGAATCGGTTCACAACAATAAACACGGAATCTTTTCCATTCTTATTTCTAGGCAACCCAAGCACAAAATCCCTACTAAAATCCTCCCGTGGTTGATATGGAATTGGAAGTGGCATGTAATGGTCAAGAGATTGAGCTTTGCACTTAGCTTGGCGACATGTAGAGTATTGGTTGGTGAAGCGGTTGACATCGCGAAGCATCATGGGCCAAGAATGGTGCATGGAGAGCGTAGCAAGTGTCTTGTCGTGTCTAAAGTGGATGAGTAGTTGAACTTGCCATTGGATCTCCTTAGGTTCCTCAAGGTTGACGTGGTAGGGAACCTTGTTAGGAAGGGGCGCTCCGGGGATGATGTCGATTCGGTGCTTCATGCCTTGTAGTGGAGGAAGTCCCGGAGGTAGCTTTTCAGGGAAAATATCGTGAAATTCCTACAAAAGAGAAGACAACACTATAGGAATAGTGTGATGAGTGTTAGCTTTTGGTTCCTCGTCGTTGCATGAAAGGTCATAGTGCATGACACTAGATGGGTTCCCACACACTTCTCTCATCTCACGTGTGGTGGCAAATAGAACGAAGTACTTCTTGTCGCTCATCGTGGAGTCGCTCAATTTGGGCTTGTGGTGCTCACTTTCTTTTTGGCGGTTCGCTCCCTCACTATTTTCTCCATGATGGGTGGCTTGCTTGTCGGCGATCACTTGTCTTGGAGACATGGGACGAAGTACGTACTCCTTTCCCTTCATCTTGATGATGTAGTCGTTCGTTCGACTGTTGTGGATGACTCCTCTATCAAATTGCCATGGCCATCTAAGGAGAATGTGGAAAACGGTCATTAGAACAATGTCGCACTCCAAAGTGTCTTCATAGGCGCCAATTTTGAAGGAGACTTGTACTCGATGCTCGACTTGGATAGTGTCGGAGTCACTAAGCCATTGCACTTTGTATGGATGTGGGTGCTTCGTCTTGGGCAATTGGAGTTTGGAGCAAAGTTCTTCACTTGCGAGGTTATGACAACTCCCTCCATCGATGATGACCTTGACAGATCGTCCATTGATTCCGGCCTTGGTATGAAAGATATGGCATCGTTGGTCTTCTTCTTGGTGGTGTCGGAGAGTCAAGACCTTGGAGACAACAAGAGCGGGACTTGAATCTCCATCACAAAAGACTTGATTCTCTTCTTCTTCGGTCGCGCGCCGGTGCATTGCCATTTGCTCAAGGGCTTTCATCTCCTCATCACTCATGGAGTCGTATGTACCATCATCGTTGAGGATCATGGTTCGCTTGTTGGTACACTCGAGTGACTTGTGGCCTTGGCCGCTGCATGTGAAGCATTTGAAGGAACTCATCTTGACAGTTTCATCTGTTGGGGTAGATGATGATGAAGCTCTCGGCTTGAAGTTGCTTGTAGTAGGATGATGACTTGGGGTAGTCGAAGATGTTGGAGTCGTTGAAGCTTGGGTGTTGGAGAAGTCGTATGACTTGGATGAGAACTTTGCATACTTGTAATCGTCTTGCACTTGACGTTCCTCTTTGGTAGCTTGATGCACTAGCTCGATGAGGTTCGAGTATGGTTGGAAGTCGGCGATCTTCTTGATAGGATGGTTGAGTCCATTCAAGAAACGTGCCATAGTTTTCTCATCATCTTCCATGACATTGGCTCGTATCATCGCAATCTCCATCTCCTTGTAGTACTCTTCAACGATCTTGGTTCCTTGCTTGAGTTGTTGGAGTTTCTTGAAGAGGTCGCAGTTGTAGTAGGTAGGCACAAAGCATGCTCTCATGACATCCTTCATTTGCACCCAAGTAGTGATGGGTGGTTCACCTCTTGCCTCTCGGCGCTCGATAACTTGCTCCCACCAAATGAGGACATAGTCTTGGAACTCAAGGGATGCCATCGCGATCTTCTTCTCTTCGTCGTAGTTGTGCAAGCGGAAGATTTTGTCGACCTTCAATGCCCATGAAAGATACTCTTCGGGATCGTTGCTTCCATTGAACTTGGGCATGGTGAACTTTAGCTTGCCATAGCATTGCTCTTCATTGTGTTGGGGTCGGGGATGATGACGTCCATGTTGTTGATGATTGTCAAGCTCATGTTGCTCTTGTCGTGGAGGATTTCCATTGTCGTCATGCTCTTGATGAACTTGATGTTCGTGGCGAGCTTGTGGAGGAGCTTGTCGAGCTCAAGGAGGAACTTGAGGAACTTGACGATGCACGCGAGCTTGAAATCTTTGTTCTGAATTTCTTCACAAAGTGCTTCTTCATGTTCACGAGCTTGTCGGCCTCGGTCGGCTATGGCTCGACTTGAATCTCGGAGGGCTTGTTGCGCCGCAAGTGCTTGAGCTTCATGGAGTTGTTGTTCTTGGCGTTGTGCCTCAGCATCTTGTGCATCTTGATGTAGACACGCGCGCTCTTCCTCTTCATGTTGGCGTTGTCGTTGCTGTTCTCGTGCTAGTGCAAAAGCCTCTTGAGTTTGACGTTGTCGGCGCTCTTGAGAGTTGGTGTCGCGTAGGGGATTAAGGCTTGCTTGACGATCATTGCGCGCGGCACGGCGTAGAGTGTTTGATGTCGGTGTACTTGAGCCGGAGAGGGTGAAGTCGGAGTGTTGACTTGAGAGGGTCCTTCGTGATGAAGACGAAGTGGAAGAAGAGCGATTGAGCAACAAAGCACGAATCTCGTCCATCCTTGCGTCATTCTCTTGCTTGTGATCGTCGAGCTTGTGGTCGAAGTAGTCCCTTGTACGTTGCTCGGAGAGTGGCAAGTCGGCGGCGAGGTTGTCGATGCGTTCACTCATTGCTTGTTGCTCTTGATGCAAAGCACGTTGTGCACCAAAGAGGTGGCTCTTGGTGACGTAGGAGTTCATGTCGTCATCGTGCTCAATGAAGAGTGGGTTGCTAGAAGTACTTGGCCTATCCATCATTCCAAGAAAAATGTGAGTGGTAGAAAGAGAAGAATGAATACCAAATGTACCTTGACCGAAGTTGAAAGTGGATCGATGATCACTCCAATGTAGGACAAGGAAATAGCACAATTGGTACTAGCTCTTGTCGGTTTCTCACACCTGCACAAGTAAAAGCTTATGGTGGAGCTTGGTTAGGATGGTGGCACAAAAATTTGATGTAATTGTAAGTGAGCTTCAATAATGTTGGAAAAGATTCGCAAGATGCAATGTAACAAGTATACCAAGCAATATAAGGTACACGGAAACACACACGCAAAAAGATAAGTGGGGTCGTGCAACCAAGGGTGAGCCAAAATGTGGAATCCACAACAATGCTCTTGTTGCACAACACTAGAGAGACACTAGCATGATTGCACAATAGGCGGATACAAGAACTTGTGCACAACCTACTTAGCAAAAATGCAACGACTTCTATCCCAAGTATGTTCTATGCAAGGTGTTTCTATGCGATGATCCAAGATGATCGAGTATGATAATCTTAATGTTGTATGATGCTATGGTTCTTTCTTAAAAGCTCTTTGCTTATCTTTCCCTTTTTGCTTAAAAGCTTGTTTGGCTCTTTGATGTTGGAGCTCTTTTCTCATGCAATGCTTGATGAACCAAGATAGCAATTATGTATGCGATGACAACCTTGTGGCACAAGAGATGATACCAAGATACATGATGTATGTATGCTATGGGAAGTATTATCACTAAAGTGCACAAGTCTCATTGCCGGAAATACTCAATGGCTTGTCTCGATGGGTAAGCAACGCAAAGTAGTAAGGCTATGATGGCTAACAATGTAATGGCAAGAATGATGTATCACGATACCAAGACGAGGTTACCATTCTTGCTTATGGTATGGTGTCAAAATGGTGGACCGAATACCAAGATGTAGTCGAGGTGGTCGTTGTTGATGACGCGTCCGTGGCGAAGATGAGCGGCAATGATGTTGATGTTGAACCGTACCTAAATAGCCGAAACACAAGTAGGACACGGTACCGCAACTCAAATTCTCAAAGCAAAATTGGACCAAAATTGTCGGAGTTGGAAGTGGTAAGCGATGGTGGTGGTATGCGGAAGTGGTGGGGGGTATGCGGAAATATATGTGGGCACTGAAACAAAATTTGGTGAAAAAATGGGCAGAAAACGGGCGGTGGACAGGAAGTGGTGCTGCCAGGGGCCAGACATCCGGGGTCGTGGCCGGATGTCCAGGGTGCCGGATGTCCAGGCTATCGGGCCGGATGTCCGGGCTCTTGATCCATGGATGGATTTGAAGATCATCGCGAGGAGAGGTCAAATCCGGGCAAAATTCGGACAAATTGGTGGATGGAAATTGGGGAAAGTGGATGGAAAGCTAGATCTACCTGCAACACACGAAATCCGCAGATCAAATCCAACAAAACTTCATCACACTAACAAATCACAAAAAAAATTGGGGGCTATTTTTGTGGGGAATTTTCGAATTAGGGACAAAATTAACAAAACTAGGCTAGAAAACACAACGGGGAGGCTCCGAAATCGTGATCAACGTGGCTCTTGATACTGAGATGATGTAGGGTGGAACCCTAATCGGCCGATCTTTCACGAAAGGAGCGGATCCCGCGAAGAACACGAGGAACACGAGAGGGAAAAGAGGGAAAACACAAGGGGAAACACAAGAGGAAACACTAAACCAACACGAATAAGTCCCACATGTGCTAGATCCTTGAGTACATAAAGAAAGATACACGATCCACGGACAACTAAGGACGATACAAGGGTAGCCGGTCTTCTCCGTGAGGAGGTCTTGAGTTCTTCCCTAAAAGGGGTCTTGAATCCGCTTGGGGGATCTTCTCCAGTGGAGGCTCGAATCTCCGAGGAGAAGGTATCCAAGTGGATGAGCAAAACTCTCACACAAAATATGAGCTAATCCTTTGCTAACCCTAGAAAGTTGGACGAGGTGGAGTATATATAGTCTAGGGGGGTAGAAGGGGTACACAGGCCTCGGCCCTTCACTGTGCGCAGACAGGGAGGCCGGACGTCTGGGCGTCGGGCCGGATGTCCGGTTGTTCGCGGAGGGCCGGATGTCCGGGCTGTGGAGGCCGGATGTCCGGGCTGGTGAAGCTGTCCATGTTTCTCTCGGGTTCGGGGGTGTTCGGATATCCGGGCTGGCAGCCGGATTTCCTGGGGCTTGGGAAGGGCCGAATGTCCGGGCTGGCGAGGCCGAATGTCCGGGGCCTGTAGCGTCCTGGCGGCTGAGCAGCTGTGGTGGGTGAAGCTCCAGGGGCCGAACGTCCGGGGTCGTGGCCGGATGTCCGGGGCCTGGGAGGTGTACTTGACTCCTTCCATTGGTTCTCTTCATCCGTGGACTTGAGGACTTGTACATCTTCATGTGCATCTTCGGGAGGGTCCTCTTGGTACCTAATCATGCATAATAACTCGGACTTAGGTAGTAGCCATGTCTCATGCATAGAAAGTGGAAGTCCGGAGAGGAGTGAGTTCACCTTATCTTCGATAGCCTTGGCTCGGGCTCTTGTCATTGGTCCAAGTGGTGTCTTTGGAGGTGTAGGTGCGTCCATGGGGATGATCATGGGATGCTCCGCATCATCGCTCACTCTACCCCTGCCTCCTCCTCACCACTCGGCTCTTTCTCGGACGCCTCCATCTCAGGTGTCAGGCGCTTCAACATCTTGACACAAATGGTGTGCACGATCATCACCGCATCATCATCCAACTTGTCCATCCTCATGGTCAACACCTTGGTATCCTTCAAAGCGGCCACGAGCTCAACCCTCCTCTCTTTGAGATTGGTCTTCTTCTCTTCGAGGTTGAGTTTCTTATTAGTCGCCGCCACCAAGATGCTAAGCCTCTCGGCCTTCTTTTCCTCCTTCACGTTGGAGCGCTTGACACAATTCTCCTTCTTCACCAAGATGTCCCCGAACCTTTTCATCATCTTGGCTGCCGCCCCTTGTCGCTCCTTCTCCTACTTCCGCTTCTTTCCTCGAAACCCCCTTCTAACCTTCTTGGGTGGCTCTTTTGTTGGGTTGGTTGGATCACATGTTTCTTCCTCGGTCTCAATGTTGACGGCCTTGATGGAGTTGGCAATCGATAGTTGCCACTTGGGTGCCCCATTCAACTTCAACCAACAAATGCATGAGGACGAAGTTCTTCTTCTCCACTTTCAAGAATAGGTTGCACGCACGGGAGGGCTAGAAAGAAAAACATTGTCAACAAGTTACATATCCGGCCAAATGACCAACACATATAGCATATCCGGTAAAATGATCAACACATATAACAACTTACTTGCTAGGTGATTAGTGCACCATTGGCCAATGATCGATTAGTTGTTTTAAATGGCCACAATAATTGCTCATGGCCTCCTAGATGATGTACCATCCATGGTTAAATGACTTTGTCCCACGATTGCAGATGAGTTCGTTTGTGGTAGGGCTTGAAATTCTTGTACTCGTGTAACCAAGTATGAATGTTGGCCCAAAATGTTCCTCCCTTTTGCTCCATGCCATGGATCAGGCCGATGCTAGTGGCCAACCACGCATCGCACAACAATCCGTCCTTCCTCATGTTGAAGCTTTCTCCTCTACCTCTCTTCTATGAATCAGCCACCCACTCCTCCAGATCAAGGTCCTCCTCGTCGTCCTGCTTCAGCTGGCCGATGTACGAATCCGGCTACTGGGTGTATGTGACGGAAATATGCCCTAGAGGCAATAATAAAGTTTTTATTTATATTTCCTTATATCATGATAAATGTTTATTATTCATGCTAGAATTGTATTAACCGGAAACTTAGTACATGTGTGAATACATAGACAAATAGAGTGTCCCTAGTATGCCTCTACTTGACTAGCTCGTTAATCAAAGATGGTTAAGTTTCCTGACCATAGACATGTGTTGTCATTTGATGAACGGGATCACATCATTATAGAATGATGTGATGGACAAGACCCATCCGTTAGCTTAGCATTATGATTGTTTTAGTTTTATTGCTATTGCTTTCTTCATGACTTATACATATTCCTCTGAATATGAGATTATGCAACTCCCGAATACCGGAGGAACACTTTGTGTGCTATCAAACGTCACAACATAATTGGGTGATTATAAAGATGCTCTACAGTTTTCTCCGATGGTGTTTGTTGAGTTGGAATAGATCAAGATTAGGATTTTTCACTCCGTGTATCGGAGAGGTATCTCTGGGCCCTCTCGGTAATGCACATCACTATAAGCCTTGCAAGCAATGTGGCTAATGAGTTAGTTACAAGATGATGCATTACAGAACAAGTAAAGAGACTTGACGGTAACGAGATTGAACTAGGTATGAAGATACCGACGATCAAATCTCGGGCAAGTAACATACCGATGACAAAGGGAATAATGTATGTTGTTATGCGGTTTGACCGATAAAGATCTTCGTAGAACATGTAGGAACCAACATGAGCATCCAGGTTCCGCTATTGGTTATTGACCAGAGATGTGTCTCGGTCATGTCTACATAGTTCTCGAACCCGTAGGATCCGCACGCTTAATGTTCGATGATGATTTGTATTATGAGTTATATGATTTGATGATGAAAGTTTGTTCAGAGTCCCGGATAAGATCACGGACATGAAGAGGAGTCTCAAAATGGCCGAGAGGTAAAGATTCATACATTGGAAGGTTGCATTTGGACATCAGAATGGTTCCGAGTGGTTCAGGCATTTTTCGGGAGTACCAGGAGGTTACCGGAACCCCCCGGGGAAGTTAATGGGCCTTAGTGGGCTTTAGTGGAGAGAGAGAAGAAGGGCCACGAGGTGGCGCATGTCGTGGTTCTGAGTCTGATAGTAGAAAGGAGGGGTACGTAGGAGGAGGCAAGATCCTAGCTACGGTGAGGTTGTGCAAGCAAGATTTACGAGTTCAGGCCCTTCTCGGAGGAAGTAAAAGCCCTACGTCTCGGTGCCCTGAGACGGTCGACTAGATTATGCGTGAAATTACAGGGGGTGTGAGCCCTTGTCTCAGTGGAGAGGGTGGCTTATATAGAGTGCGCCAGGACCCCAGCCAGCCCACGTTACAAGGAGTTCAATGTACATTAAGGTGAGACATTACTGGTAACGCCAGCAATAAAGACATATAGATGATCATTAACGCTACGGAGTGAATGCCTGACCATTACCATCCTGAATGACTTTAGATCTTCTGTACTCCGAGTGGTTTCTTGTACGGTCGAATGATGATATACTGGTTGAATGGAATTGGGTTATCCGAGTGGAGTTGTTGGTCGAGTGGGTTGCACTTTGAGGTGATTCCAGTTGGTGGATGCCGCTGTGCTTTCAATGCTGTTGATCTTAGGGTAGTGTCCTTGGGAAGGGCATCTAGGTCAGGCCTATTACCCTACCCTAGGTACATGTCATCGTCATTAGCCCCTGAATGGATCGAGGTCCGAGGGGAGAAGAGGTTGAAGATGCATGGTTCCAACCCAATTCTCATGCTTCGGGGGCATCTTACCTGGGTTGGTGAACCATGCTGGAACTTCAACTTTATTTTCAATCGCCTTGATCCATTCAGAATTTGTTGAGTGAACTTATCTTGGTATGCTTCTAGTGTCGGAGGGGTATGAAATCTTGGGCGTGACTGGTTGCGCTACTATTCTCAGATCTCACGGGATTTGAAATTTGGGGAAGCACGCGGGACGGAGAGTGCCGTAGTAAACGGGATGGATTAGGCAGGGGCGCCTCGATCTTTGCGCCATCTTTTTCGCCACGTACCGAGCGTGCGGCTGTTGTGGGATTTGACATGATCTCTCGGTCCCGCATGTCAGCCACTCGGAAGCAGGCAAATAAAAGGCTCTGCGGCCGGTGCGTTTGCACAGCGCATCCCATTCTCCTTCTCCTTCCTCTGTTTCCCCACCTCATCCTCCGCTGCTCTCGACACCACCGCACCACCCGTGAGCAGCCCGCGGTAATGGGGAAGGACAAGACGGTGGCCTTGGAGTGCGCCAAGAAGGTGACGACGACGGCGACGGGGAAGCCGAAGGGCAACAAGACGAGTTGGGGGATCTTCTTTGAGGTCCGGCCTGCCGCCCAGCTGGATCCAGGGCGACTGGATTCGGTCCACGATTCAGCACGAGGATGTGGAGGATTTGGCCGAAGGGGGCTTGGTTTCCCATGGATCTTGGAGGCTGCCTGGCAACAATATCGAGCAGCAGCCACAGGAGGGTGAGTGCATCCTCCTCGAGACTCACATCGACCGTGGTTTCTCTCTGCCCCCTCATCCTTTCTTCCGGGTTTTCTAAACTTTTTTGGAGCCCAACTTCACCACTTTACCCCCAACACCATCATGTACCTCGCTGCATTTGTTTCCATGTGTGAAAATTTTCTGGGCTGTCGACCGCACCGGGGTCTCTTCAAACACATCTTTACCTGTCGCTCTCAGTCTATGAAAAAGGCTAATTCGAGTGATGAGAGAACGCACGTGATCCATATGTGTGGAGGTCTAGGTATTCAGATGAGAGGCAAAATTACTTTTCCAGCTGTGATTCTTCCCGAGTCAGTTAGAGGTTGGAAAAAGCGGTAGGCGTAAGCAAGGCGGTTGGCCTTCGCCTAGTGCCTAGGCAGTGCCTAAGCGCCCTAGGCGGTAATATAGTTTTTACTCATAGTGTATTTATGATTATTATACGGGTGTTGATATTAGTTTAGGGTATATAAATAAGTTAATTACCATCTACTTCCATTGGAATATAACTCGTTTGGCATATCAGTGCAGTATGTGGCATGATTTCATGCTTGGGTAGGCAATTCCTTGATTGCCTTACCTAGACCTCCATTTATGCCCTAGGCGAGGCATTTAGCCATTGCCTAGCGCCTAGGCGTGCCTAAGCGCCTCCTAGGCACTGCCTTTTCCAACAGAGGTTTTACTGCAAGGACCAACCGACTCCTGGCCAGTCAACCGGTCTTCCTCCCTTCTCCATGGAGCGAGTCCAGCAGCCCACTTCTTTGAAAGTAACTCCGACAGAGGAAGCAGAGGTGAACATGTTGATGGAACAAGTAGTCCAATTAGTCCGCGATGGCGTGACTGGTATGGACTTTCTGGAGGTGTTTCTTGGTCGACGTGTCCAGCCACTCCAGGCCCGCGATCATCCTATGTGGATGTACTCGGGTATTGAAGACACCACTCGGATCCACCCGGAGGAGGTCACCGAAGAAACGGTGGAGCAGTGGTTGCGGGGCATCACTGGAAACAAAGATAACCCCAGGGGGTCCAGAAGAGTCCAACCATTCGGCGCTGACCATGAACCTGAAAGGGTCTGTCCTTTACTGTCGAGTGTTTCTTCATTCTAATTTGCAACTGTCTTTGTGTCTGACTGATGTCTATGTTATTCTTTGCCTTGCAGGTTTACACTAAGATGTACTCGATGCCCAATGGAGAGCAGGACCAGGAAGGAGAGGTGAGTGGAGGCGAAAGTGGCGACTAGAAATCCAATGACGAAGATGGGGAGGAGAGTGAGGACTCAAGCGACGGCGAGGAGGTCGACTCCCCACCCTACACTAAATGGAGCTCCGAGCAGACCCATGACCCAGCGAGTATCCGTGGCAAGGCAGTCGCGCAGACCTCGAAGCGCACTCGGACTTCCTCCCCCGTTCTGACTGAGAAGGCCCCGAAGCAACCCAAGATTGCAGCTCCCAAGCCTCGGAAGGCCCTACCTAAGATCAAGGTTGACGTTCCCATCGCCTCCGGGTAAGCGTTTTGTTTTCTCTCTTTGTTCAAGAGCCTCTTAAGTATATGTCGAATCATTTTCTTGCTTGACCGAGTGAGTTCGGAAACTAGCAGTGTTGCTACTTCTAGGACTTCCGTGGATATTTATAGAGATGAAGACAATGCGGAAATGGAAGATGCTGCCACCTCCAAAGTAGGTATGACTCTACCATCTTGTTTCTATTTTGCCAATTGATTTGTAGGCTGACTAATGTCTTAGGGTCGAGTCATTTGCAGCGCCGCAACATGTTATTGAACTTCCAGATGACGATGAAGATGTGCCCCAGAGGCCTTCGGGAAGGAGAGGCAGGAGCTCGGGCAGGAGGGCGCCGGCCGGCAAAACAGCTCAGACGACATCAGTGCCCGAACCGGTGACCCAGCAGACTAGAGACCTCAATCGGGCCTCTGTCACTTTTGCCGATCCTGTGTCGACTAAACGTCCTTCAACATCGACTTCTTAAGATCCTGCTTCATCTGTGCAACTCCATACTTCAGATCCTCAGACTGCTGGGACTGTTCACCGTCTCTGCTATTCGTCACCCATCATGTCCCGGAGGATCAAGCGAGCACTGCTAAAGAAGCTATACGCCAAGCAGGCCTGATGACGGAGCGGATGAAGATGGTGTGTGAGACCAGCCAAGCCGCCTATGACGCCAGTGCAGCTCTCCAAGCCAACGTCCAGGTTAGTTGATTTCCGACTGATCTTCTAGTTTGACACTTGAAAACTGCTGCCTTATTATCCATAAGATGTTCGTGGATGAGCGTTTTCGAACCTTTTCAAACTTTATGTGTATCTGTTCACCCACTGGGTGTTTTCTTTTATTTTGCAATCTTGTTCTCTTGAGTCGACTCTGTCTCGTCGAATGAACTTTTAGATTTGTGGGGGCACGTAGAGTGCACCCACTGGGTGTAGTCCCTGAGACCGTCATCGAATGTTTGATTCGGCGAGGGTCTTAGATCTTGTTTATAATATATCCACTCGGTCTTGAACGGATCCTGTCGAGTGAATTCTCGAACCAGTGGGGGCACACCAAGTGCACCCACTGGGTGTAGTCCCCGATACTACCGTTGGATGTTCGATTCTGCAGTAGTATTAGAACTCTTTTTGTCGTAATATCCAGAACTTGTACCTTCATTTTCGTCGACTGACATATCTTATTTTCTGACTTTAGAAATCCTGTAAGCTCATATCCCAATTTGCTGAATTCGAGAGGAAGCTGATCCAGCTCAATCTTGACCTAGACTTGGCCAAACAGAACTTGCAGAAGGCTAAGGACGAAACAACTGGTATGGAAGGTAAAAGCTTGCCGTCCGTGTCATCTTTCCGTTCTTCTTTCTGAACCGAGTGTTGTTTATTAATTTTTAGAGAAAATGAGGCAGGCTCTGGCATAGAAGGACATTGATCTCACAGCGGCATAGAAAGAGGCCAAAGAGAAAACAACACTCGTCGACGAGAAGTTGGCTTCAGTCGGGACGTTAGAGGAAGACAATGCCAAGCTGAAGACTGCTCTTGTCGAAGCTAACAAGGAAGTGACACGTCTGAAGAAGGACAAGGTAGCCCTGAATGACAAGATTGAAGATCTCTCCCGGAAGAGGAATGAGCTGGAGGCTTATCTGGGGGGACTTGCCAAGAAGTTATTCCTTATGCTTGAAGGTATTTTATCCTGCTCGACCGGTTTCTCTTGATAGTTTTTGATTCTTCAGACGGCTCTTTGACTCATTATTTTGCTATGTTGTGCAGAATTTTGCCAAAACTTCAAAGAAGAGACTGGGCGGATTGAAACGAACTTGGACCCCATCAACTCTCCTGATAAGGATGAAGCCGCCATGAACATACTCTGATTGGAATCTTGTCTTGCCAGCATCATGGATTATCTGACTCGACTGAAGGTGGCGGTTTCCTGAGTCGACATGGAGCTCTGGCCGAAGGAGAGGTTCCAAAATGACCTCAAGTCTTTGATGACTCGACTCAATGAGATCCCTGGCCGAGTGCAGGCATGGAAGAAGTCTTCCGCTCGATGTGGTGCTGATGTGGCTCTGTCTCTGGTTCGTGTCCATTGCAAAGAGGCCAAGGAGGAGAAGCTAGCAATGCTCAAGGTCGCCAACACCAAGCATCGCCAGTTCCAGTCCTTCATGGAGACCTTCACTGAAGCAGCCACTCGCATCGCGGACAGAATTGACCTGGACGAATTCGTCGAGCCAGCCAGTCCTCCTCCAGAGGAGTGAACAAACTTTATGCCTTAATTAAATTTTCCTCGGAATGCTGAGTGATTTTGTAACTGTTAAAACTCCTTCGGGCCTGATGCCTGAGCACTTTTATCTGCGGTTCTGAACCCTGCGAGATTTATCTGAACTTGGTTTTTCTTTGGATAGGTTTGTCTTCATCTTTGCTACTTTTGAATCTCTTGACTCCGAGTGAAACTTGATTCTTCAGTCGGAATTGTCATTGACTTTGTGATGCAGCTCTGTTGAGTGGGTCATGGACAAGAGCACTAGGTGCTGTGCACGACCTGCACTTCGTCACCCTTGCGGATTGGGATGGAGTGGACGTTGTTCTTATGGCGCAGCTTCGTCGAGTGGGTCATGGACAAGAGCACTAGGTGTTGTGCACGACCTGCACTTCGTCGTCCTTGCGGATCAGGATGGAGCGTACGTTGTACTTGTGACGCTGCTCCGTCGAGTGGGTCATGGACAAGAGCACTAGGTGCTGTGCATGACCTGCACTTCGTCGTCCTTGCGGATCGGGATGGAGCGTACGTTGTACTTGTGACGCAGCCCCGTCGAGTGAGTCATGGACAAGAGCAGTAGGTATTGTGCATGACCTACACTTCGTCGTCCTTGTGGATCGGGATGGAGCGTACGTTGTACTTGTGACACATCTCCGTCAAGTGCGTCATGGACAAGAGCACTAGGTGTTGTGCACGACCTGCACTTCGTCATCCTTGCGGATCGGGATGGTTTTTAACTTCGGCAAGTATGAGACTGCAGCTAAGCCTCCGAGTGGGAGGATTGCTCTCCACTCGGTAGGATTTTAGAAACTTAGGCGAGTACGGGACTGCAACTAAGCCCCAGAGTGGGAGGATTGCTCTCCACTCGGTAGGATTTTAGAAACTTAGGCGAGTACAGGTGATACGTCCATTTGCATCATGCTTTTATATCGATATTTATTGCATTATGGGCTGTTATTACACATTATGTCACAATAGTTATGCTTGTTCTCTCTTATTTTACAAGGTTTACATGAAGAGGGAGAATGCCAGCAGCTGGGATTCTGGGCTAGAAAAGGAGCAAATATTAGAGACCTATTCTGCACAGCTCCAAAAGTCCTGAAACTTCACGGAAGTTATTTCCAGAATATATAAAAAATACTGAGCGCAAGAAGTATCATAGGGGGGCCACCCACCAGCCACGAGGGTGGGGGGCGCGCCCTACCCCCCTGGGCGCGCCCCCTGCCTCGTGGGCCCCCTGGTGGCCCTCCGATGCCCATCTTCTGCTATATGAGGTCTTTCGTCCTCGTCCGAGAAAAAATTATAAGCAAGCTTACGGGACGAAACTCCACCGCCACGAGGCGAAACCTTGGCGGAACCAATCTAGGGCTCCGACAGAGCTGTTCTGCCGGGGAAACTTCCCTCCGGGAGGGGGAAATCATCACCATCGTCATCACCAACGATCCTCTCATCGGGAGGAGGTCAATCTCCATCAACATCTTCACCATCACCATCTCATCTCAAACCCTAGTTCATCTCTTGTATCCAATCTTTGTATCCAAACCTCAGATTGGTACATGTGGGTTGCTAGTAGTGTTGATTACTCCTTGTAGTTGATGCTAGTTGGTTTACTTGGTGGAAGATCATATGTTCAGATCCATTATGCATATTAATACCCCTCTGATTATGAACATGAATATGCTTTGTGAGTAGTTACGTTTGTTCCTGAGGACATGGGAGAAGTCTTGCTATTAGTAGTCATGTGAATTTGGTATTCGTTCGATATTTTGATGAGATGTATGTTGTCGTCCCTCTAGTGGCCTCATGTGAACGTCGACTACATGACACTTCACCATTGTTTGGGCCTAGAGGGAGGTATTGGGAAGTAATAAGTAGATGATGGGTTGCTAGAGTGACACAAGCTTAAACCCTAGTTTATGCGTTGCTTCGTAAGGGGTTGATTTGGATCCATATGTTTCATGCTATGGTTAGGTTTACCTTAATACTTTTGTTGTAGTTGCGGATGCTTGCAATGGGGGTTAATCATAAGTGGGATGCTTGTCCAAGTAAGGACATCACCCAAGCACCGGTCCACCCACATATCAAATTATCAAAGTACCGAACGTGAATCATATGATCGTGATGAAAACTAGCTTGATGATAATTCCCAAGAGCGCTTTCCTTCATATAAGAGTTTGCCCAGGCTTGTCCTTTGCTACAAAAGTATTGGGCCATCTTGATGCACTTTATTTACACTTGTTACTTGTTATTCGTTACCAATTACCTTATCACAAAACTATCTGTTACCGATAATTTCAGTGCTTGCAGAGAATACCTTGCTGAAAACCGCTTATCATTTCCTTCTGCTTCTCGTTGGGTTCGACACTCTTACTTATCGAAAGGACTACAATAGATCCCCTATACTTGTGGGTCATCAAGACTCTTTTCTGGCACCGTTGCCGGGGAGTGAAGCGCCTTTGGTAGGTGGAATTTGGTAAGGAAAAATTTATATAGTGTGCTGAAATTTACTGTCACTTGTTACTATGGAAGGTAATCCTTTGAGGGGCTTGTTCAGGGTATCTTCACCCCGACCAGTAGAGCAAAGAGTTGCTTCTCAACCTATTGAACCTACTGAAAATGAAAATGTTTACTTCGAAATTCCTTCGTGTCAGGACCCCGACTCGATGCCACATAGATCTAGCATGTAACACTTCATATCACTTTGCGGCCTCATGCACGGTATTCCCACGGGTGTCGCCTTACCTTTACCCGGGACCGTTTGCGCCTTTTGGCACACGTATATGACAGTGTCGCTAGCATCCATATGATAAGGAGCCCGGGCTGACATGGCTAGTCGTAAACCCAAAGTGGCACAAACTTACAGGGACAGGCATCCATGACCCAGCATCGAACGTGTCGGTCATCAGCGAGTGAATCCAGGCTGTAGCACTGGGCTAGCAGGACTCCGGTGAACCGGGCTGTAGCGGGCTAACAGGACTCTGGTATTCATCGCGTGACATTTCCCCGAAGGGACAGACACAGGAACGAAGAAGGACACATGCCGGCCAGCCTAAGTGTTCCGGAGCAGTAGCAAGCTACCATGGCTCGGTGGAAACACTAGGAGACATTTCCCGATAAGAGAGGCTACTAAAGATAAACAACTAGATAGTCAGATCCCACACATACCAAGCATTTCAATAACATACACACAATATGCTCGATATGTGCAAACACAACATGGCATCACAACATGACTCTACGACTCAAGTAATTTATTCAATAGGCTCCGAGGAGCGAGATATTACAAACAGGGGTCTCATGACCCAACATTCAGAGCATACAAATCAAAGCACAAGCGGAAGCTATCATGTCTGGGTACAGACATCTATAAATGAAAAAGGCTGAGAAGCCTGACTATCTATCAGATCCTGCCGAGGGCACAAGATCGTAGCTGAGGTAACAAGCTAAACGTCGAAATCCACGTGGAAAGACTGAAGTCTCTCTGCAAAAACATAAAATAGGCAAACGTGAGTACAAATGTACCCAGCAAGACTTACATCAGAACTAACTACATATGCATCATTTTCAACAAGGGGATGGTGGGGTTTAACTGCAGCAAGCCAGCTTTGACTCGGTGGCTATCCTAAACTACGACTGCAAGCGACTCTTTTGAGGTGGCGCACACGAGTCCACATATTCACCATATCAATACACCACTATGGATTCGCTCCCGTCCCCCTACGAGAACGCCATCCATAGCACTCACGCTTATCTTGCGCATTTTAAAGTATCCACTTTCACTTGTCTATGAACTGATATAAGCAACCCAGAAGTCCTTTTCCGCGGACACGGCTATTCGAATAGATGATGTTAACCCTGCAGGGGTGTACTTCTTCATACATGTTTCCACCACTTAGCGTCTGCACACGACATGTGCTTGGCAGACTTCAAGCGAAAGCCGACGTGGGTGTAGACCACGACCTACCTAAACACTCAAGTCTCTAGTCCAGGTTTATCGCCTATTCGGGTTCCATCCATGAGGAGATCCGGCCGGAGTTTCGCTCACAGCCCCAAACGATGTGAACAGGGTTCCCGAGATACCTAACGGGCATCCGGTACACCGTGCCACGTACCTACCGCATCACAGCCCACCCCTACAGTCAGCGCTGTCCACGGCCTCCAGTAAGCTACAAACACCAGAAACTACTTGCAACTCCTGGACAGAGGACAAGGGTGAATAAGAAGTCGAGCGGGGTCATATTTCAGGGCCCAATGTATGGTAGTAACTGAATCATGGATCACAAACACAGAACTCAGTTCCTGAGGACGGCTACAATGAGACAACCCACCATGTACTCCTACATGGCCTCTCACCGCTACCTTTACCAAATCGTGTTCACACACTTAGCTCACACACAGTAGGACATGTTCACACGCCTCTGATTCATCCCCGATGAATCAGACCTGACTCAACTCTAAGCAGTAGCAGGCATGACAAACAAGCATGAATGAGTAGGCACAACAGGGCTCAAACAACTCCTACTCATGCTAGTGGGTTTCATCTATTTACTGTGGCAATGACAGGTCATGCAGAGGATGAAGGGGTTCAGCTACCGCAGCAAGTAACAGATGAATCGGTGTTGTCCTAATGCATTAAAAGAGAGCAGGAGCGAGAGAGTAGGATTGTATCGGAATGAACAAGGGGGTTTTGCTTGCCTGGCACTTCTGAAGATAACATTGAGTCTTCATCAGTGTCAACGATCACATCATCGGTACACGTCTATCGAGAGGGGACAAATACCGGCAAATACAGAAAAGACACGATCAATGCAATGCACAATATGATGCATGCTATGACATGGCAATATGAATGTGTTTTGGGCTAATGCACCTAAAACCAGATTAAATGAAGTTGGTTTGAATACAAGATTCAAATTCAAACTCCGTATGTGGTTATTTAAATGTCATTCACTTCATTTTCCCTAAACAGTAGTGATAAGTTGTTCTAACATGCATGAAAATGGTACAGATGGATTCCTTGAATTTTTCTGATAATTTTTCATATATAATTTATTTAATTTGGAGTTACGGTTAATTTTCTATGATTTATTGAAGTTTTAGGCATTTTCTGGAATTTCAGAGTTAAATTAAATCCAGAAATGATTATGGCGTCAGCACCACGTCACAGTGACGTCAGCAGGGTCAACCGGGCCGGTCAGGGTCAAACCTGACGTGTGGGGTCCACACGTCAGTGGCACAGGGGCTAATCCCGCGTTGACTCGGGCTTTGACCCGCTACGGGGCCCGCTGTCAGTGTCTGTGGGGGTGTTTAGCATGGTCATTAGCGACTAAGTAAGTGCGCCACGTCGGCGTCACCGGAGACCAGCCGGCGGCGACCACAGGACACGGCGGGGCACGCCGGACTTGCGCTAGGGGCATCGGATCGATGCGCCAAGGGCACCAGGAGGTAGCCCGCGCCCGTGCGCATCTAGGGGGACCAACGGAAGGTGCGGGGGTGGCCGGAATCAGCAACGGCGGCGAGCGAGGCGGTGGCCGGAGCTCGGGCGAGGTCGGGGTTGGCGTTCGGGGGCACGGGAGGGGAAGCTAGTGGCGGCTACGGGCTCTTGGAGACGTGTTGAGTGCGGTGGTGTGCTCGGCTTCGAGCTGCAACGGCTCCAGCCACGGTGGTGACGAGGCACGGCGGCGGCGAGCTCTCGGGTCCGGCGGAAGCAATGGCTAGAGCGGCCCAACGGCATGGGAAGAAGAGGGGAACGGTTCAGTGGCTCACCGCGAGTCCAACGAGCGCGAGGGCGAGGCCGGGGACGCTCTGTGGCCGGCGAATCAAGCGACGACGGCCGTCGGTGCAGAGGAAGAAGATGGCGTCGGTGACGGCGCTCCAGGGCATCCGGCGTCTTGTGGCTCCGTGGTAGGGACGGGAACGTCACGGCGGAGCTCGGGGGCGCGTCGGAGAGGCGAGGGAAAGGCGGTGGCCGCGGTGGTTCTCGTCGGCGGCGACGGCTGCGTTCGGGTTCGGGCGAGAGAGAAAGAGCAGAGGAGCGGGGCCTCGAGGAAGAGTGAGAGGGGTCCGAGGAGGTGGCGTGGCGTCTCCGGGCGTCGAGGAGGGAGGCAACCAGGCAGGAGGTGGCCAGGGGGGAAGCAGGAGGTGGCCGAGGCCTCTCGGGCGCGCGCCACGCCTCTGTTCGTCCTCCTGGCAGAGGAGGAAGAAGACAAGGGGGAGGAGGTGGGCTGGGCCGGCCAGATGGGCTGGCCAGCTGGGCCAGTTCTGGTGGACTGCACGGGTGAGGCCAGGTAAGCTGGGCTTCTCTCTCTCTCTCTCTCTCTCTCTCTTTTTTTACTGTTTTCTATTTTTGTTCTGTTTTATTTAATTGGCACTGAATTTTAATTCAAACAGAATTTGAAAACAGTGCCTAAACTTCCCTGGATATTTTTTAAGTCACCTAATGGACTTCTCCACACATAATAAAAATATCTCAGGTCATTTGAAAATATATTCATTATATATTATGAATATAACTCCAAATTCAAATAAAATATTGATTTAAAATCAGAGCCCAATAATTCCTTAGAAATGTCCCAAAATTTTGGTTTGATATATAACTCTTGCCAAAATTGTCAGAGCTATTTCTAGGGCATTTTGGATTTACTGATTGCAATTTTAGGGTTTCTTGCCCCTCTTTTATTTAAGTTTTGAGGCTTCTGAATTCCTCAGTTTCAAATTTTATTTGAAATAAAACATGATGCTCACAAGAGGTCTAGCCTAGTGCATTACCAGAAGCTAGGGATGTGACAACTCACCCCCACTAAACAAGAATCTCGTCTCGAGATTCAAGCGTAGGGTAAGGTGAAGGGTAACGCGGACTAGTATAATCTTCACGATCCAGGGTGCACTTCATAGGAACGTTGATTCGAACACCATCTTTGTCTTGTCGTCTTGCTCTGAGAACTCCAGCTAATCATGAAAAGAAGAGGAAAGGAAAACTCTAGAAGGATCGGTCTTCTCGAAGGTCGAACAACTCAGGATTAACTCACGGAATGAGACATAGAACCATCTCTCGGTTGAGACACGAGATACACATCAAGAGGGGGGGGGGAAAGAAACGGATGACGAAGGTTCACTAGGTAGACAACAATTCCACACCTAAGAAGGTGGTAATCGATTGTTAACGTAGCGAGGAGTTGAATTGCCATGATACCACGACGAAACATCCTGGAGAAGGGTGATTCGTAGATTATTATCATAAGTGGCAAAAAGAATTACCTTTGATTCAGAGATCATTGGAACTCTTTATACCAGCCTAAGGTAATCACAAGCGATCATTTGGAGGGGGTCGGTAGAATGGCATACTCGGACTTGGATGATGTGGATTACCTTGTTGAAGACAACGTAATGGATGAATTTGCTTATCACCGGAGATGGAAGAGACCCGTGGTAGAATGGCACATTGGCGGTGCAAGCTGGGAACAAAATGCAAATGCTGGGAATGATTCTGGTGACTGGGGAAGAACCCAACAATAAAGAGTGAATTCACTGTTGGAGTGGTTATAGCATAACCGAAGAATCTGGGGCAATCCCAGCTAGTGCCGATGATAAGACGTAGCGCTTGTGCGTGCTCTCAAGAACTTGAGCATTTCCACATTCATCAAGGTTTTACCAACATCCGTGTCAAGGGTCCGGTAGCACAACTTACTACCATGATGAATGGTGATGGAGGATGCAGATGCAAAGGAAGATAACACTTCTCAGATTTCACCTTAGCGAGGTCAAGGAAACAAAATCTGGATGATCGACCGAGAGACATTTAGCACTCCGCTTCTAATGTTCTCCTTGACGTGCTAGTGTATCCCATTCCTAGATATGGTTTGATAACTAGAACATCAAGTAAAAGGTCGGACATCGGGAACACAATAATCATAAGGCACAACTAGGAAGTAAATCCTACGAAGTCCTTATGGGAAGGTGGCCAACTGCTTCAATCAAGATACCACAATAATAGGTCCTTCGGCTGGGTGGTGCTGGCCACGACATCCACTTTACCGGTTATCGAGGGACCAATATTATAGTTCTTGGGAAATGTTCCAAACCATCATATCTGCCTGAGATTCAGATCTGGTTGGTGTCAGGATATTCCAGACTCATCGAGTCTAGGAAGAAAATGAAAGTTTGCAACACAAATCGACGAGATGACGTTGCGGGATTCTCGGGAGATGAACTACGATAGCAAGCTCCAAAACATGAGCTGGTTCTGCTACAAACATGTGAACATGTTGTCCAAGACAAGCATGATCACAAGGTAGTCTTATAATAAAACACTACCGAGTTCAGGAGGGGGAACCATCATTAATGACATCGAAGTCTCCACGCGTGGAAGTCCAAAGAGTTCACCTTGGACAGACTCCTTTATCTTTGAACAACTCAATCAGTGGCTTGGTGTGCTAGGATATACATATAGAATGGAGGTTGCAAATCTCCAGACCACAGAATACTTCGCACGTATGCATGACTGACTTGGGATGATTCCAGAGGAGGCAAAACTAACTTTCTCAAATTCACGGCGGCATCTTTCACCAAATGCACGTGTATAAAAGGAAGTCACTCCTTTCATCAACAAATACTTCATGAGCTAGCATGAAGAAAATGCTTTCAAAAGTTTCCAACACTAGCTTAATGTCCAACAAAATTATGGAGGAGATAAGGATGTTGTCAATGGGCTCAACAACAATTCATCTGGGTTTCCTTTTAAAAGGAATTCCATAGTTAAGTGAACAAGTGATAGCATTGGTCAGGCCAAAGATGTAATGGTGTATGCTCGAGGGATCAACCACGAACAAGACAACATTACGAGCATCATTGGTATTGATTTGATTTGACGATAGCCCACACTCAAATCAAAGGATTGATAAGGCAATAGGTCCAGCAACTGATCACAGGGACCAACCGATGAAGATATCATCTTTCTTCAACACACACTACACAAGAATATCCCTTTGGAACGAACTAAGTCAGGCAAGCTTTTACCTTCCAACTCTCCAAGTCGTTGTCTAACTTAACCAACTAGCTCAGGGATATCCAACACAGATTCTTGGAGAAGGATGGTTCACAAAAACCAACTTGATCACGAGCTCAACATAGCGGTCAGGTGACAACCTGGTAATACTTCTGAGAAGATATTCAGAGAATCACGAGCCACCGGTATGTTACTAAGCTCGAGAACAATCTTGCTTTTCAGGGCAAGACGATATGATCAATAGAGTAAGAATTTGAAATAATCCTAACTCATCGATCGAGGAGTGAACCAGGAGAATGGACTAGGTAGCATGATCAACTTTAGAATGATGATTCAAAAACCAACATACTAGGAATAAGATTTTTGTCCATTAACTACCAAGCAATGGGGTTGCTAGGAGTATTGAGTTCACACATCATGATTCACTTGTCGGTATTCCGGTTGCATCAACATGAAGACCGAGGAATGACTAATGATGGCAAGAAGTATCACTGTACCAAGAGTTCATAGGATGGTGTGCAATTCCTATAACAATCTCGATATAAAATAAGGTAATACTCCAAGGTAGAACAGAACAAAAGCTGGATTAGCAATTTGATCTGCGGAGCACAACTACTTTGACCCAATCCTAGATATGGATGAGGTACTGGAGTTTGTTTCTCCAAGTCATTCAGGACAGAATGGCTTGACGTACCACAAGGGTAATAGGCATCGATAAACGAATGCATGCATACTCTTGACTATCGATTGATAGACGAGGGTCAGAATGCAACTAAAGAGAACAACTCAAAGGAACATATAATTTTCTGAGTTGTGGATGCATAGATTAGTATGTCGAACCAAGTTCAACATATTTCTTCCGGATAACCCATGCAGAAAGGTAGAACTGGCAGAGTCACGATTTATGAATGGAGAACTCCTCAAGAGTACTCTAATTGTGATCTTTTGATCCAATAAACATCTGCCATAAGCGGTTCATAGTATTTGGAAGAAGGAAATACCACGGACCTCGAGGACTATCGCAAAGTTACTAATATCCTGAAGGAACTAGCAAACACTATCAACATGAAGTAAGTAGAGTGAATCTCAGGTTCAAAGCCCAAGGAATAGAATACCTACTACTAAGTGGCATCACGGGATGCTTTCGAGAATAAAAGCCAGAATCATCACACTGGGGATCACAAAACATTGCTAGATTACTAGGTGACTCCCTAAACACCTAGGGCCATAATAGTATCTCCAACATATATGTCAAGGTAACGGAGTACCTCAACTCACTGATTAGTGTGGTTAATCTGGCCCATGGGAACATTGAAACAGGAAGAAAGGATTTGCAATTGCATCAGACTACTTAGAAACCTGGGATGACTCGGACAGCATAACGGCTGTAAATGCTCAGAAAAGATTTGAGACATTCACAAAAATGGTGGCATAACCACTCAGAAGCACAATATCAAGGTCTCGAGATCAATAATTAACATACAGAAGTAGTAGGAACTGAAACGAGGCTTAAATCCAACAATCTTATAAGTCTACGGATTAGTAACACGTGATCCTGATGAAAAGAAGAGATAGCCTAGTTCTTAATCCCCGCAGGAAAGATAAGATGGCTCAGATCAGAAGGCATAAGGTATAAGGAGTAAAAAGAGCCTTACATTCCATCCCACAATCAATTCCCTTATATAACTAAAGAATTTCTAGACTCAACTTCGACCAGTTTGGCTTGGTAATCCTACAGGCAGTCAAGCTCTGATACCAACGCTGTCAGGACCCCGACTCGATGCCACATAGATCTAGCATGTAACACTTCATATCACTTTGCGGCCTCACGCACGGTATTCCCACGGGTGTCGCCTTACCTTTACCCGGGACCGTTTGCGCCTTTTGGCACACGTATATGACAGTGTCGCTAGCATCCATATGATAAGGAGCCCGGGCTGACATGGCTAGTCGTAAACCCAAAGTGGCACAAACTTACAGGGACAGACATCCATGACCCAGCATCGAACGTGTCGGTCATCAGCGAGTGAATCCAGGCTGTAGCACTGGGCTAGCAGGACTCCGGTGAACCGGGCTGTAGCGGGCTAACAGGACTCTGGTATTCATCGCGTGACATTTCCCCGAAGGGACAGACACAGGAACGAAGAAGGACACATGCCGGCCAGCCTAAGTGTTCCGGAGCAGTAGCAAGCTACCATGGCTCGGTGGAAACACTAGGAGACATTTCCCGGTAAGAGAGGCTACTGAAGATAAACGACTAGATAGTCAGATCCCACACATACCAAGCATTTCAATAACATACACACAATATGCTCGATATGTGCAAACACAACATGGCATCACAACATGACTCTATGACTCAAGTAATTTAATCAATAGGCTCCGAGGAGCGAGATATTACAAACATGGGTCTCATGACCCAACAATCAGAGCATACAAGTCAAAGCACAAGCGGAAGCTATCATGTCTGAGTACAGACATCTATAAATGAAAAAGGCTGAGAAGCCTGACTATCTATCAGATCCTGCCGAGGGCACAAGATCGTAGCTGAGGTAACAAGCTAAACGTCGAAGTCCACGCGGAACTACTAGCGAGACCGAAGTCTCTCTGCAAAAACATAAATAGGCAAACGTGAGTACAAATGTACCCAGCAAGACTTACATCAGAACTAACTACATATGCTTCATTATCAACAAAGGGGATGGTGGGGTTTAACTGCAGCAAGCCAGCTTTGACTCGGTGGCTATCCTGAACTACGACTGCAAGTAACTCTTTGAGGTGGCGCACACGAGTCCACATATTCCCCATATCAATACACCACTATGGAATCGCTCCCGTCTCCCTACGAGAACGCCATCCATAGCACTCACGCTTATCTTGCGTATTTTAGAGTATCCACTTTCACTTGTCTATGAACTGATATAAGCAACCCAGAAGTCCTTTTCCGCGGACACGGCTATTCGAATAGATGATGATAACCCTGCAGGGGTGTACTTCTTCATACATGTTTCCACCACTTAGCGTCTGCACACGACATGTGCTCGGCAGACTTCAAGCGAAAGCCGACGTGGGTGTAGACCACGACCTACCTAAACACTCAAGTCTCTAGTCCAGGTTTATCGCCTATTCGGGTTCCATCCATGAGGAGATCCGGCCGGAGTTTCGCTCACAGCCCCAAACGATGTGAACGGGGTTCCGTGACACCAAACGGGCGCCCGGTTTACCCGGCCACGTGCCTACCGCATCACAGCCCACCCCTACGGTCAGCGCTGTCCACGGCCTCCAGCATACTACAAACACCAGAAACTACTTGCAACTCCTGGACAGAGGACAAGGGTGAATAAGAAGTCGAGCGGGGTCATATTTCAGGGCCCAATGTATGGTAGTAGCTGAATCATGGATCACAAACACAGAACTCAGTTCCTGAGGACGGCTACAATGAGACAACCCACCATGTACTCCTACATGGCCTCTCACCGCTACCTTTACCAAATCGTGTTCACACACTTAGCTCACACACAGTAGGACATGTTCACACGCCTCTGATTCATCCCCGATGAATCAGACCTGACTCAACTCTAAGCAGTAGCAGGCATGACAAACAAACATGAATGAGTAGGCACAACAGGGCTCAAACAACTCCTACTCATGCTAGTGGGTTTCATCTATTTACTGCGGCAATGACAGGTCATGCAGAGGATGAAGGGGTTCAGCTACCGCAGCAAGTAACAGATGAATCGGTGTTGTCCTAATGCATTAAAAGAGAGCAGGAGCGAGAGAGTAGGATTGTATCGGAATGAACAAGGGGGTTTTGCTTGCCTGGCACTTCTGAAGATAACATTGAGTCTTCATCAGTGTCAACGATCACATCATCGGTACACGTCTATCGAGAGGGGACAAATACCGGCAAATACAGAAAAGACACGATCAATGCAATGCACAATATGATGCATGCTATGACATGGCAATATGAATGTGTTTTGGGCTAATGCACCTAAAACCAGATTAAATGAAGTTGGTTTGAATACAAGATTCAAATTCAAACTCCGTATGTGGTTATTTAAATGTCATTCACTTCATTTGCCCTAAACAGTAGTGATAAGTTGTTCTAACATGCATGAAAATGGTACAGATGGATTCCTTGAATTTTTCAGATAATTTTTCATATATAATTTATTTAATTTGGAGTTACGGTTAATTTTCTATGATTTATTGAAGTTTTAGGCATTTTCTGGAATTTCAGAGTTAAATTAAATCCAGAAATGATTATGGCGTCAGCACCACGTCACAGTGACGTCAGCAGGGTCAACCGGGCCGGTCAGGGTCAAACCTGACGTGTGGGGTCCACACGTCAGTGGCACAGGGGCTAATCCCGCGTTGACTCGGGCTTTGACCCGCTACGGGGCCCGCTGTCAGTGTCTGTGGGGGTGTTTAGCATGGTCATTAGCGACTAAGTAAGTGCGCCACGTCGGCGTCACCGGAGACCAGCCGGCGGCGACCACAGGACACGGCGGGGCACGCCGGACTTGCGCTAGGGGCATCGGATCGATGCGCCAAGGGCACCAGGAGGTAGCCCGCGCCCGTGCGCATCTAGGGGACCAACGGAAGGTGCGGGGGTGGCCGGAATCAGCAACGGCGGCGAGCGAGGCGGCGGCCGGAGCTCGGGCGAGGTCGGGGTTGGCGTTCGGGGGCACGGGAGGGGAAGCTAGTGGCGGCTACGGGCTCCTGGAGACGTGTTGAGTGCGGTGGTGTGCTCGGCTTCGAGCTGCAACGGCTCCAGCCACGGTGGTGACGAGGCACGGCGGCGGCGAGCTCTCGGGTCCGGCGGAAGCAATGGCTAGAGCGGCCCAACGGCATGGGAAGAAGAGGGGAACGGTTCAGTGGCTCACCGCGAGTCCAACGAGCGCGAGGGCGAGGCCGGGGACGCTCTGTGGCCGGCGAATCAAGCGACGACGGCCGTCGGTGCAGAGGAAGAAGATGGCGTCGGTGACGGCGCTCCAGGGCGTCCGGCGTCTTGTGGCTCCGTGGTAGGGACGGGAACGTCACGGCGGAGCTCGGGGGCGCGTCGGAGAGGCGAGGGAAAGGCGGTGGCCGCGGTGGTTCTCGTCGGCGGCGACGGCTGCGTTCGGGTTCGGGCGAGAGAGAAAGAGCAGAGGAGCGGGGCCTCGAGGAAGAGTGAGAGGGGTCCGAGGAGGTGACGTGGCGTCTCCGGGCGTCGAGGAGGGAGGCAACCAGGCAGGAGGTGGCCAGGGGGGAAGCAGGAGGTGGCCGAGGCCTCTCGGGCGCGCGCCACGCCTCTGTTCGTCCTCCTGGCAGAGGAGGAAGAAGACAAGGGGGAGGAGGTGGGCTGGGCCGGCCAGATGGGCTGGCCAGCTGGGCCAGTTCTGGTGGACTGCACGGGTGAGGCCAGGTAAGCTGGGCTTCTCTCTCTCTCTCTCTTTTTTTTTACTGTTTTCTATTTTTGTTCTGTTTTATTTAATTGGCACTGAATTTTAATTCAAACAGAATTTGAAAACAGTGCCTAAACTTCCCTGGATATTTTTTAAGTCACCTAATGGACTTCTCCACACATAATAAAAATATCTCAGGTCATTTGAAAATATATTCATTATATATTATGAATATAACTCCAAATTCAAATAAAATATTGATTTAAAATCAGAGCCCAATAATTCCTTAGAAATGTCCCAAAATTTTGGTTTGATATATAACTCTTGCCAAAATTGTCAGAGCTATTTCTAGGGCATTTTGGATTTACTGATTGCAATTTTAGGGTTTCTTGCCCCTCTTTTATTTAAGTTTTGAGGCTTCTGAATTCCTCAGTTCAAATTTTATTTGAAATAAAACATGATGCTCACAAGAGGTCTAGCCTAGTGCATTACCAGAAGCTAGGGATGTGACACTTCGGGTATGATAGAGAAACTGCTAGCTAATCCTTTTGCAGGAGATGGAACATTGCATCCCGACTTACACTTAATCTATGTGGATGAAGTTTGTGGATTATTTAAGCTTGTAGGTATGCCCAATGATGTTATCAAGAAGAAGGTCTTCCCTTTATCTTTGAAGGGAGATGCATTGACATGGTATAGGCTATGTGATGATATGAGATCATGGGACTATAAGCGATTGAAATTGGAATTTCACCAGAAGTTTTATCCTATGCATATTGTTCATCGTGATCGTAATTATATATATAATTTTTCGCCTTGCGAAGGAGAAAGCATCACTCAAGCTTGGGGAGGCTTAAGTCAATGTTATATTCATGCCCCAATCATGAGCTCTCAAGAGAAATGATTATTCAAAAATTTTATGCTCGGCTTTCTGACAACAATCGCTCCATGCTCGATAATTCTTGTGCTGGTTCTTTTACAATGAATACTATTGAATTCGGATGGGATTTATTGGAGAGGATTAAACGCAACTCTGAAGATTGGGATCTTGATGAAGGTAAGGAGTCAGGTATGATTGTGTTAAATCTTTTATGTATACTGATGTTTTCCGCAAGTTTAGCACTAAATATGGACTTGACTCTGAGATTGTAGCTTCTTTTCTATGAATCTTTTGCTACTCATGTTGATCTCCCTAAGGAGAAGTGGTTTAAATATAATCCTCCCATTGAAACAAAAGTAGTTGCACCTATTAAAGTTGAATAAAAAACTATCACTTATGATGATCCTGTTGTTCCCACTGCTTATGTTGAGAAACCACCTTTCCCTGTTAGAATTAAGGATCATGCTAAAGCCTCAACTGTAGTCAACAAGAGTAATATTAGGGCACACAAACCCCCTGGGCAAATTAAAGTTGAACCTAATATTGCTATGGTTAAAGATCTCTTGGCCGATAATATTGATGGGGGGAAGGTTATTTATTTCTGTGAAGAAACTGCTAGAATTGCTAAGCCTGGTGCTAAGGATAAACATAGACCTGTTATAGGCATGCTTGTTATTTCTGTTAAAATAGGGGATCATTGTTATCATGGCTTATGTGATATGGGTGCTAGTGCTAGTGCAATACCTCATACCTTATATAAAGAAATTATGCATTATATTGCACCTGCTGAGATAGAAGATATCGATGTTACAATTAAGCTTGCCAATAGAGATACTATTTCACCGATTGGGATTGTTAGAGATGTTGAAGTCTTGTGTGGGAAGGTTAAATATCCTGCTGATTTTCTTGTTCTTGGTTCCCCACAAGATAGTTTTTGTCCCATTATATTTGGTAGACCCTTCTTAAATACTGTTAATGCTAGGATAGACTGCGAAAAGGATGTTGTTACTATTGGTTTGGGTGATATGTCTCATGAGTTTAACTTCTGTAAATTTCGTAGACAACCCCGTGTTGAGGAATTACCTAGTAAGGATGAAACTATTGGTCTTGCTTCTATTGTTGTGTCTCCTAATGATCCTTTAGAACAATATTTGCTCGACCATGAAAACGATATGTTCATGAATGAAAGAAGGGAAATATATGAAGTATTCTTTAAAAAAGGACCTATTCGGAAACACAACTTGCGTGTTGAATTCCTAGGGGATCCTCCTCCACCCAAGGGTGATCCCGTGTTTGAGCTTAAACCATTACCTGATACTCTTAAATATGCTTATCTTGATGAAAAGAAGATATATCCTGTTATTATTAGTGCTAACCTTTTAGAGCATGAAGAAAAGAAATTATTGAAAACTCTGAAGAAGCACCGTGCTACAATTGGATATACTCTTGATGATCTTAAGGGCATTAGTCCCACTCTATGTCAACACAAAATAAATTTGGAGAAGGATGCCAAACCAGTTATTGATCACCAACGATGGCTAAATCCTAAGATGAAAGAAGTGGTAAGAAAGGAAATATTAAAACTCCTTAAGGCAGGTATAATTTATCCCGTTGCTGATAGTTAGTGGGTAAGTCCTATCCATTGTGTCCCTAAGAAGGGAGGTATTACCGTTGTTCCTAATGATAAAGATGAATTGATCCCACAAAGAATTTTTACAGGTTATAGGATGGTAATTGATTTCCGCAAATTAAATAATGCTACTAAAAAGATCATTACCCTTTGCCTTTTATTGATCAAATTCTAGAAAGATTATCCAAACATACACATTTTTTGCTTTCTAGATGGTTACTCTGGTTTCTCTCAAATACTTGTGTCAGCTGATGATCAAGCTAAGACCACTTTTACTTGCCCTTTCGGTATTTATGCTTATAGACGTATGCCTTTTGGTTTATGTAATGCACCTGCTACCTTTCAAAGATGCATGATGGATATATTCTTTGACTTTTGTGAAAAGATTTGTGAGGTTTTCATGGACAATTTCTTCATTTATGGATCCTCTTTTGATGATTGCTTGAGCAACCTTGATCGAGTTTTGCAGAGATGTGAAGAAACTAATCTTGTCTTGAATTGGGAGAAGTGCCACTTTATGGTTAATGAAGGTATTGTCTTGGGGCATAAAATTTCTGAAAGAGGTATTGAAGTTGACAAAGCTAAAGTTGATGCTATTGAAAAGATGCCGTGTCCCAAGGACATCAAAGGTATAAGAAGTTTTCTGGGTGATGCCGGTTTTTATAGGAGGTTCATTAAGGACTTCTCAAAAATTTCTCGGCCTCTGACTAACCTATTACAAAAAGATATTCCTTTTGTCTTTGATGATGATTGTGTAGAAGCATTTGAAATACTTAAGAAAGCTTTGATTTCTGCACCTATTGTTCAGCCACCTAATTGGAATTTACCCTTTGAAATTATGTGTGATGCTAGTGATTATGCTGTAGGGGCTGTTCCAGGACAAAGATTTGATAAGAAATTGAATGTTATACAGTATGCTAGTAAAACTCTAGACAATGCCCAGAGAAATTATGCTACTACTGAAAAGGAATTCTTAGCAGTTGTATTTGCTTGTGATAAGTTCAGACCTTATATTGTTGATTCTAAAGTAACTATTCACACTGATCATGCTGCTATTAAATATCTTATGGAAAAGAAAGATGCTAAACCTAGACTTATTAGATGGGTTCTCTTGCTACAAGAATTTGATTTGCATATTATTGATAGGAAGGGAGCTGAGAACCCCGTTGCAGACAACTTGTCTAGGTTAGAGAATGTTCTTGATGACCCACTACCTATTGATGATAGCTTTCCCGAGGAACAATTAAATGTCATAAATGCTTCTCATACTGCTCCATGGTATGCTGATTATGCTAATCACATTGTTGCTAAATTTATACCACCTAGTTTCATATACCAGCAAAAGAAAAAGTTTTTCTATGATTTAAGACATTACTTCTGGGATGACCCACATCTTTATAAAGAAGGAGTAGATGGTATTATTAGACATTGTGTACCTGAGCATGAACGGGAATAGATCCTACACAAGTGTCACTCCGAAGCCTATGGAGGACACCATGCTGGAGATAGAACTGCACATAAGGTATTGCAATCCAGTTTTTATTGGCCTACTCTCTTCAAGGATGCCCATAAGTTTGTCTTGTCTTGTGATGAATGTCAAAGAATTGGTAATATTAGTAGACGTCGAGAAATGCCTATGAATTATTCACTTGTTATTGAACCATTTGATGTTTGGGGCTTCGATTATATGGGACTGTTTCCTTCCTCTAATGGGTATACACATATTTTAGTTGCTGTTGATTAAGTTACTAAGTGGGTAGAAGCTATTCCAACTAGTAGTGCTGATCATAACACCTCTATTAAGATGCTTAAAGAAGCTATTTTTCCGAGGTTTGGAGTCCCTAGATATTTAATGACTGATGGTGGTTCACATTTTATTCATGGTGCCTTTCGTAAAATGCTTGCTAAGTATGATGTTAATCATAGAATTGCATCTCCTTATCACCCATAGTCTAGTGGTCAAGTAGAACTTAGCAATGGAGAGCTTAAATTAATTTTGCAAAAGACTGTTAATAGATCTAGAAAGAGTAGGGCCAAGAAACTTGATGATGCATTATGGGCTTATAGAACTGCATACAAAAATCCTATGGGTATGTCTTCGTATAAAATGGTTTATGGTAAAGCTTGTACCTCTCGAACTAGAACATAAGGCATATTGGGCCATTAAAGAGCTCAACTATGACTTCAAACTTGCCGATGAGAAGAGGTTATTTGACATTAGCTCACTTGATGAATGGAGAACCCAGGCTTATGAAAATGCCAAGCTGTTTAGAAAAAGTTAAAAGATGGCATGACAAAAGGATACAAAAGCATGAGTTTAGTGTAGGTGACTATGTATTGCTATACAACTCTCGTTTAAGACTTTTTGCAGGAAAAGTTCTCTCAAAATGGGAAGGCCCTTACGTCATCGAGGAGGTCTATCATTCCGGTGCCATTAAAATCAACAACTTCGAAGGCACAAATCCGAGGGTGGTGAACGGTCAAAGAATGAAACATTATATCTCAGGTAATCCCATAAATGTTGAAACCAATATTATTGAAACCATAACCCCGAACGAATACATAAGGGACACTTTCTGGAATGTTTCAGACTTCAAAAAAGGAATAGGTACGTGGTACGGTAAGTAAACCGACTCCAAAACAGTTCTAATGGCAATATTTCTCCGTTTTGGAATATATATATAAATAGGAAAATAAGAAGCAGACCGGAAAGGACACGAGGCTTCCACGAGGGTGGAGGGTGCGTCCTACCCCCCTAGGTGTGCCCCCCTGCCTCGTGGGCACCTCGTGTGCTCTCCGGACTCCGTTTTCTTGCATGATACTTCTTTTGGTCGGTAAAAATTCATTATATAATCTCCTGAAGGTTTTAACCACTATATCAGACAAAAATCTCCTGTTTTTGTTTCGAGCTGTTTTCTGCCAGGGTTGTCAAGGCCAAGCATCATGTCGTCTCCCTCCTCCTCGAACAATGAGGGCAACGATGCTTGGCTAATGAAGATAGAGCTGGAGAGAGAAGAACCCGGAGAGATCAACAAGGATGATGGGATCAAGAAGGCCATGGGGGATCAAGTTCCGACAGTAGCAGAAGAAGACATCCTTCCACCTCACCACAATATCTTTACCCCAATAGAGATTGAGGCTTTCAAGATGATTGAGTTAGCTCGTATTCAAAACAAGTATCTCACAAGTGAAAATATTTTGTTGAAGGAGCGTATCATCGCACTCAAGGGCATTATCCGCAAATTGGTGGATCTCTTACGCTCGATGTGCGACTAGCCATCATCACCAACACCTCCTTCACCGGCAAAAGAGACATAATCACACGGGTATGGGCACTCTCCTTGGCAACTGCCAAGCTTGGGGGAGTGACCCGGTATCGTATCACCATCACTTTTATCTTTACCGTTTTTCTTAGTTCGATCCTTTTGATAATATCTTGATCTAGTAGAATAAAGTTTTAGTATGATCTAGTTGTGAGTTTTGCTTTAAGATCTTCCTATGTAATTGAGTCCGTGAGCTATATATAATAAAGATTAGTGTTGAGTCAAGGGCTTGATTATTTTTCTATGATCTTGAGGGAATAAAATAAAGGAGAAGAAATAAAAAGAAACAAAGAGACCATATATATGGATCTTATGGAGAGTAATGAGCTCACATATAAAGAGTATGATGAATAAAAGTTGTTGAGAGTTGACAAACATAGTTTTGGTCATCGTTGCAATTAATAGGAAGTAATAAATAAAGAGAGGTTCACATATAAATATACTATCTTAGACATCTTTTATGATTGTGAGCACTCATTAAAGTATGATATGCTGAAGAGTTGACGTTGGACAAGGAAGACAACGTAATGGGTTATGTTTTCTTACATCTGGGATAAATTATATTATCATGGATCATCCAACATGTTGGGCTTGCCTTTCCCTCTCATGCTAGCCAATATATTTGCACCAAGTAGAGATACTACTTGTGCTTCCAAATATCCCTAAACCCAGTTTTGCCATGAGAGTCCACCATATCTACCTATGGATTGAGTAAGATCCTTCAAGTAAGTTGTCATCGGTGCATGCAATAAAAATTGCTCTCTAAATATGTGTGACTTATTAATATGGATAAAATAAGCTTTATACGATCTTGTGATGTGGAAGAAATAAAAGCGATGGACTGCATAATAAAGGTCCATATCACAACTGGCAATATAAAGTGATGTTCTTTTGCATTAAGATTTTGTGCATCCAACCATAAAAGCGCATGACAACCTCTGCTTCCCTCTGCGAAGGGCCTATCTTTTATTCTTGACTTATACCTTACGCAAAGAGTCATGGTGATATTCACCTTTCCTTTTTTACATTTTATCCTTTGGCAAGCACAATGTGTTGGAAAGATCCAGATGTATATAGCTAATTGGATGTGAGTTTTCATGAACTATTATGGTTGACATTACCCTTGAGGTAAAAGGTTGGGAGGCAAAACTATAAGCCTGTATCTTTCTCTGTGTCCGATTAAAACTTCATACCCATAAATATTGCGTGAGTGTTAGCAATTGTGAAAGACTAAATGATAGTTGAGTATGTGGACTTGATGAAAAGCTCTTATTTAACTCTTTCGGATGTTATGATAAATTGAAATTGCTTCAATGACTAAGATTGTGGTTTGCTAGTTTTCAATGAAGTTTATGGTTCATACTTGAAATTGTGATGGAATTATTACTTTAGCATAAGAGATCATATGACAATATATATATGTATGTATGTGTATATATATGTTGCTGCTCTAAGAATGATCATGATGCCCTCATGTCCGTATTTTTATTTTTATCGACACCTCTATCTCTAAACATGTGGACATATTTTTCGATTTTGGCTTTCGCTTGAGGACAAGCAAGGTCTAAGCTTGGGGGAGTTGATACGTCCATTTTGCATCATGCTTTTATATCGATATTTATTGCATTATGGGCTGTTATTACATATTATGTCACAATAGTTATGCCTATTCTCTCTTATTTTACAAGGTTTACATGAAGAGGGAGAATGCCGACAGCTGGGATTCTGGGCTGGAAAAGGAGCAAATATTAGAGACCTATTCTGCACAGCTCCAAAAGCCCTGAAACTTCACGGAAGTTATTTCCAGAATATATAAAAAATACTGAGTGGAAGAAGTATCAGAGGGGGGCCACCCACCAGCCACGAGGGTGGGGGGGCACCTTACCCCCTAGGCGCGCCCCCTGCCTCATGGGCCCCCCGGTGGCCCTTTGATGCCCATCTTCTGCGAGGTCTTTCGTCCGAGAAAAAATTATAAGCAAGCTTACGGGACGAAACTCCGCCGCCATGAGGGGAACCTTAGCAGAACCAATCTAGGGCTCCGGCAGAGCTGTTCTGCCGGGGAAACTTCCCTTCGGGAGGGGGAAATCATCACCATCGTCATCACCAACAATCCTCTCATTGGGAGGGGGTCAATCTCCATCAACATATTCACTAGAACCATCTCATCGCAAACCCTAGTTCATCTCTTGTATCCAATGTTTGTATCCAAACCTTAGATTGGTACCTGTGGGTTGCTAGTAGTGTTGATTGCTCCTTGTAGTTGATGCTAGTTGGTGGAAGATCATATGTTCAGATCCATTATGCATATTAATACCCCTCTGATTATGAACATGAATATGCTTCGTGAGTAGTTACGTTTGTTCCTGAGGACATGGGAGAAGTCTTGCTATTAGTAGTCATGTGAATTTGGTATTCGTTCGATATTTTGATGAGATGTATGTTGTCCTCCCTCTAGTGGTGTCATGTGAACGTCAACTACATGACACTTCACCATTGTTTGGGACTATAGGGAGGCATTGGGTAGTAATAAGTAGATGATGGGTTGCTAGAGTGACAGAAGCTTAAACCCTAGTTTATGCGTTGCTTCGTAAGGGGCTGATTTGGATCCATATGTTTCATGCTATGGTTAGGTTTACCTTAATACTTCTGTTGTAGTTGCGGATGCTTGCAATGGGGGTTAATCATAAGTGGGATGCTTGTCCAAGTAAGGACGGTACCCAAGCACCGGTCCACCCACATATCAAATTATCAAAGTACCGAACGCGAATCATATGATCGTGATGAAAACTAGCTTGACGATAATTCCCATGTGTCCCCGGGAGCGCTTTCCTTCATATAAGAGTTTGTCCAGGCTTGTCCTTTGCTACAAAAAGGATTGGGCCATCTTGCTGCACCTTATTTACTTTTATTACTCGTTGCTCGTCACAATTTATGTTATCACAAAACTATCTGTTACCGATAATTTCAGTGCTTGCAGAGAATACCTTACTGAAAACTGCTTATCATTTCCTTCTGCTCCTTGTTGGGTTCGACACTCTTACTTATAGAAAAGGCTACGATAGATCCCCTACACTTGTGGGTGATCAACGTGAATGTAGCTAAGCCCCCGAGTGGGAGGATTGCTCTCCACTCGGTAGGATTGTAGAAACTTAGGCGAATCAGGTTCGCGGCTAAGCCCCGAGTGGGAGGATTGCTCACCACTCGAAGTAGTTTTTGAAACTTAGGCGAATCAGGTTCGCGGCTAAGTCACCCACTGGGGGATTTGAACATACATCCTCACAGGACAACAATTATTAAGGTACTATAAAAATCTTGTCTTTGATAAGCAAACTGAACGATTCTTATTACAACTCGTTGACCCGAGTGCTTAAGTGTAAAAATGACGGAGCAGGTCCGCGTTTCAAGCACGTGGCTCATGTTTCTTGTGTTCCACATTGTAAAGGTGATACACTCCGTTGTGGAGCACCTTAGTGATGATGAAGGGACCTTCCCAAGCAGGAGCTAGCTTGTGAGGTTGTTGCTGATCCACTCGGAGCACCAGGTCTCCTTCTTGAAATGCCCGACCTCTCATGTTTCTGGCATGGAATTGACGGACGTCTTGCTGAAAAATGGTCGATCGGATCAAGGCCATCTCTCTCTCTCTCTCTCTCTCTCTCTCTCTCTCTCTCTCTCTTCTTCCAAGAGGTCAACAACATCTCGCCGAGCCTGCTCTGCTTCAACCTCTGAGAAAAGTTCCACTCAGGGCGCGTTGTGAAGCAAATCACTTGGCAGCATGGCTTCAGCCCCATAGACCATGAAGAAGGCAGTCTGACCAGTCGACCGATTTGGCATTGTTCTCAACATTCAAAGGATGGATGGCAACTCATCTACCCAAAGCACCTGCTGCATGCTTGAGGTCACGCATCAACTAGGGTTTCAGCCCTTGGAGGATCAAACCATTTCCTCTCTCTGCCCGCCCATTCGACTGCGGATGTGGGACAGACGCGTAGTCGACCCGAGTTCCTTGGGAGGAGCAGAATGCTCTGAACTCATCAGAATCAAAGTTGGAGCCATTATCCGTGATAATACTGTGAGGGACTCCATATCTGAATGTCATCTCTCTGATGAAACTAATGGCAGTGCTTGAATCGAGACTCTTGATAGGCTTGTCTTCAATCCATTTAGTGAACTTGTCGACTGCTACAAGAAAATGAGTGAAACCACTTCTGCCGGTCCTCAGGGGTCCAACCATATCCAATCCCCAAACAGCAAATGGCCAGACGAGTGGAATGGTCTTCAGGGCAGATGCTGGTTTGTGGGACATGTTGGAGTAGAACTGGCAGCCTTCGCACTTGTTGACTATTTCCTTTGCCATTTCATTTGCTCGCGGCCAGTAAAAACCCGCTCGATATGCTTTGGCCACGATTGTCCAAGAGGACGCATGGTGACCACAGGTCCCCGTGTGGATATCATTGAGAATCATTCAACCTTCTTCTGGTGTGATGCATCATTGAGCAACTCCAGTAACACTCTCTCTGTACAGTCATCCACCTATCACGGTGAAGGCTTTGGAATGACGGACGATCTGACGGGCCTCATCTTCATCTTCTAGGAGCTCTTTTCTGAGTAGGTATGCAACATATGGCACCGTCCTATCAGGGGTGATGACCAAAACCTCCAAGATCAGGTCGACCACTGCTGGAATTTCAACTTCAGTCGGATCAGTGGAACTTTTTGGTTGTGGGGGCTCTTCTGTGAAAGGATCCTTTTGAACTGACAGGGTGTGGAGATGCTCCAAAAACACATTGCTGGGAATAGGCTCACGCTTGGAGCCTATCTTCGCTAGATCATCAGCTGCTTGATTCTTGACTCGGGGTATGTGGTGGAGCTCTAACCCCTCAAGCTTCTTTTCCAACTTCCTCACTACATTGCAATAGCCAGTCATAGCTAGGCTCCTAATATCCCATTCCTTCATCACTTGATTGACCACCAAATCTGAGTCGCCGTAAACCATTTGGCGATGGACGCCGAGTGAAATGGCCATACGCAACTCATACAGAAGTGCCTCATATTCAGCCTCATTGTTGGAGGAATCTAAGTGAATCTAGAGAACATAACTGAGCTTGTCGCCTCACGGGGATACCACAACTACTCCAGCACCAGAACCATTCAGCATTTAGGACCCATCAAAGAACATCGTCCAATGTTCTGAGTGAATTTGAGTCGGTTGTTGCTGCTCACTCCACTGGGCGAGGAAATATGCTATTGCTTGGGACTTGATTGCTTTCTTTGCCTCAAACTTGATATCTAACGGAAGGAGTTCAATCACCCACTTCGCCACTCGACCAGTTGCATCTCTGTTGTTCAGAATTTCTAATAATGGAGCATCACTGGCGACTGAAACCAAGTGATCTAAGAAGTAATGTGCAACTTTCTTTGTCATCAAGTAAATTCCATAAACCAACTTCTGATAATGTGGATATCTCTGCTTGGACGGAGTTAAGACTTCAGAAATATAATACACTAGGCGCTAAACTTTGTAGGCTTTGCCTTCTTCTTCCCCCTCGATCGTGAGCACCGTACTGACAACTTGTCTAGTGGCTGGGATATAGAGCAGTAAAGGCTCTTTGCTGATTGGGGCAGCAAGCACTGGCTGGGTGGAAAGCAGGGCTTTGAGCTCTACAAACGTTGCGTCAGCTTCAAGAGTCCACTCGAACTTGTTAGATTTCTTCATCAGTCGATAAAGAGGCAATGCCTTTTCACCGAGATGAGAAATGAATCGGCTCAATGCAGCCAGGCAACCAGTAAGCTTCTGGACATCATGCACACGCACAGGGCGTTTCATTCGGAGGATTGCACCAACTTTTTCTAGGTTTGCATCGATCCCTCGTTCGGAAACGAGAAAACCGATTAACTTTCCTCCTGGGACTCCGAATGTGCACTTTGACGGATTAAGCTTGATATCATACCTTCTCAGATTGGCAAAGGTTTCGGCAAGGTCAGTCAGTAGGTCAGAACCTTTACGTGACTTGACCATGATGTCATCCATGTATGCTTCCACATTCCGACTGATTTGAGTGAGCACGCACTTCTAATGCACATGAATGTGGCACCAGCATTCTTGAGACCAAAGGGCATGGTAACATAGCAAAAGCACCCGAATGGGGTGATAAAAGCTGTTTTTATTTCGTCAGGTCCATACAGTCGGATCTGATGGTACCCGGAATAAGCGTCCAAAAAGGACAAGCGCTCACATCCCGTAGTCGAGTCAACAATTTGATCGATGCGGGGCTGAGGGAAATGATCTTTCGGGCAGGCCCAATTGATATGCTTGAAGTCGATGTACATGAGAAGTGAATTGTCTTTCTTGGGGACCATGCCAACATTGGCGAGCCACTCGGAGTGGTATATCTCACGGATGAACTCAGCTACCAGAAGCCGAGCCACCTCTTCACCAATTGCCTTCCTCTTCTCCATGGTGGACCGACGGAGATGCTCTTTGACAGGTTTTGCTTTCGGGTCGACTAGCAAACGGTGCTCAGCCAGTCCTATGGGTACACCTGGCATGTCAGAAGGTTTCCATGCAAAGATGTCCCAGTTCTCACGGAGGAACAGGATGAGCGCTTCTTCCTATTTGTTGTCGAGTGTTGTTGAGATATGAGTCGGAGCAGCACTGGGATCGGTCGGGTGAACATGAACTTGCTTTGTTTCACCAGACGACTGAAATGCACATTCTGAAGCAGGCTTCTTGGCACGTAGCAAATCACTCGGATCTGCGTTCTTTTGCTACTCTTGCATTTCCAGTGCCGCCATCTGTTCATCGGCAATCTTTGAGCCCTTCTGGAAACACTCCTCCGCTCTCTGCCGATTACCAGTGATCGTGACCATACCTTTGGGACCAGGCATCTTCAGCTTGAGGTATACGTAACATGGTCGAGCCATGAAGCGGGCATACACATGCCTGCCCAGAATAGCATGATAAGCACTGTGAAAATCCACAACTTCAAATGTCAACTTTTCCTTGCGATAATTCTTCGAATTGCCGAAAACCATGTCAAGAGTGATCTGGCCGAGTGAATCAGCTTTCTTTCCAGGGATGACACCGTGGAAGCACATATTGCTTTCATTGAGCTTGGACATCGGGATGCCCATCTCTCGGAGAGTTTCAGCATACAAAATTTTCAAACCACTTCCACCATCCATACCGCAACGACTGGGTCGACCACCAACGCTTGTCGCCCTAGGGTAGCAATGCGTGCCAGATGGTCAGATTGGTCGAATATAATGGGGGTCTTAGACCACTTTAAATACGTTGGCGTTGCCGGGGCAACCATGTTTACTGCTCTGTTAATGACTTTCAGTCGACTTTTGCTCTCAATGTCAGCAAACATCACCAAAGTGGCATTAATGTTGGGGAAACCATCATCCACCTCTTTGTCTTCATCCTTATCAGATTCCTTCTCTTTCTTACTGGGCTGACCCTCTCGAAACTGCTGGATAAGGAGTTGACACTGTTGATTGGTATGTTTGGGATAAATCAGGTTCCCCTCTCCATCCTCCTTGGTGTATATATGGCACGACAAATCTAACACATCATTTCTTGTTGAGTCTTTCACCTTTTTGGGGACCCATGGTCCTTTAGGTTTTCCTTTGAATTTTCCCTCGGTCACCACTGCGGTTTCACCAGGAGCGGCGGGTTCGGCTTTGTGCTTCTATTTCCGATTGGAATTACCCCCTCCGGTGTCTTGGGCGACTGGTTTGTGCTACCTCTTTTAGCACAACGTTGGTTTTCCCCGAAGAGGAAGGGATGATGCAGCAAATTAGCGTAAGTATTTCCCTCAGTTCTTGAGAACCAAGGTATCAATCCAGTAGGAGGCTACGCGCGAGTCCCTCGTACCTGCACAAAACAAATAAATCCTCGCAACCAAGACAAATAGGAGTTGTCAATCCCTATAGGGCCACTTACGATAGTGAGATCTGATAGATATGATAAGATAACATTTTTGGTATTTTTATGATAAAGATGCAAAGTAAAATAAAGGCAAAGCAAATAGCAAAGTAAACAACTAAGTAGTTGGAGATTAATATGATAAAGATAGACCCGGAGGCCATAGGTTTCACTAGTGGCTTCTCTCGAGAGCATAAGTATTCTACGGTGGGTGAACAAATTACTGTTGAGCAATTGACAGAATTGAGCATAGTTATGAGAATATCTAGGTATGATCATGTATATAGGCATCACGTCCGAGACAAGTAGACCGACTCCTTCCTGCATCTACTACTATTACTCCACTCATCGACCGCTATCCAGCATGCATCTAGAGTATTAAGTTCATGAAAACAGAGTAACGCCTTAAGCAAGATGACATGATGTAGAGGGATAGACTCATGCAATATGAAGAAAACCCCATCTTTTTATCCTCGATGGCAACAATACAATACGTGCCTTGCTACCCTTACTGTCACCGGGAAAGGACACCGCAAGATTGAACCCAAAGCTAAGCACTTCTCCCATTGCAAGAAAGATCAATCTAGTAGGCCAAACCAAATTGATAATTTGAAGAGACTTGCAAAGATAACCAATCATACATAAAAGAATCCAGACAAGATTCAAATATTATTCATAGATAGACTTGATCATAAACCCACAATTCATCGGTCTCAACAAACACACCGCAAAAAGAAGATTACATCAAATAGATCTCCAGAAGAGAGGGGGAGAACATTGTATTGAGATCTAAAAAGAGAGAAGAAGCCATCTAGCTACTAACTATGGACCCGTAGGTCTGAAGTAAACTACTCACACTTCATCGGAGAGGCTATGGTGTTGATGTAGAAGCCCTCCGTGATCGATGCCCCCTCCGGCGGAGCTCCGGAACAGGCCCCAAGATGGGATCTCGCGGATACAGAAAGTTACGGCGGTGGAATTAGGGTTTTGGCTCCTGTTCTGATCGTTTGGGGGTACGTGGGTATATATAGGGGAAGAAGTACGTCGGTGGAGCAACATGGGCCCACGAGGGTGGAGGGTGCGCCTGGGGGGGGGGTAGGCACGCCCCCTACCTCGTGGCCTCCTGTTAGTTGGCTTGACGTAGGGTCCAAGTGTCCTAAGTTGTATTCAGTGAGAAAATCACGTTCCCGAAGGTTTCATTATGTTTGGACTCCGTTTGATACTCCTTTTCTTCGAAACCCTAAAATAGGCAAAAACAGCAATTCTGGGCTGGGCCTCCGGTTAATAGGTTACTCCCAAAAATAATATAAAAGTAGATATTAGAGCCCAATAATGTCCAAAACAGTAGATAATATAGCATGGAGCAATCAAAAATTATAGATACATTGGAGACGTATCAAGCATCCCGAAGCTTAATTCCTGCTCGTCCTCGAGTAGGTAAATGATAAAAACAGAATTTTTGATGCGGAGTGCTACTTGGCATAATTTTAATTTAATTCTTCTTAATTGTGGTATGAATATTCAGATCCGAAAGATTCAAGACAAAAGTTCATATTGACATAAAAATGATAATACTTCAAGCATACTAACTAAGCAATTATGTCTTCTCAAAATAACATGGCCAAAGAAAGTTCATCCCTACAAAATCATATGGTTTAGTCATGTTTCATTTTCGTCAAACAAGAATGCTATCAGCATGCACAACCCTGATGACAAGCCAAGCAATTGTTTCATACTTTAGTAATCTCAAACCTATAAACTTTCACGCAATATATGAGTGCGAGCCATGGACATAGCACTATAGGTGGAATAGAATATAATGAGGGGGGTTATGTGGAGAAGACAAAAAAGGAGAAAGTCTCACATCAACGAGGCTAATCAATGGGCTATGGAGATGCCCACTGTCGGAGTAAATAACCACGGGTAGCCTAGCCGGCTCCCCCTGGCTCTTCAGCAAAAATTATAGGCCGATCAAGCCTCCAAGCATCCAAGGCATGGGGCCGCCTTCCCCCAGCTGGCTACCTCGCAGAGCAGCAGTAGGGGTGTTATCTCCATGGAGAGCCCCGAAGCTGGGTAAGATCCGCCGGCGTGCATGTCTTCACCTTATCCCGTTTCTAGGCACCGGCGATGTTTTATTGGCTCCCACAATGATAAGCCACCCGTTGGCATATGTCGCACCAACCACCCGATATTTGGCACCCACCTTGGGGCCAGGTGCACCGTCGTCCAGAGACCTGTTCTGGACGGGAACCCTCTTCCTTCCCAGCGTGCGTAGCCAGCCCGGCTCGTTCGATGGCGCTTGCCCCGACGCGCTGCAAGGCGTCGCCGACGCCTGCGCGGCGAGCTGCCTCGTCGATCTTCTTGGCGAAGCTCGCATCTCCGACGAGCCCGCATCCGACGCGGGCACAGGCTGCCCCGAGAGCCACCTCGTCAGCTCGACCAACTCCACGTCTCCGGCGAGCTTGCCGTGGACTTGGAGTCGGTTGGCTCCACCGACCCGATGCTTGTCGACTCTGACACGGCGTCGCTTGACGCCTTCCCCACCAACGTAGTAATCATCAACGACCCTCTTCCTCGAGCCGACAGCAGCGGCAGCGCCATCATCGAGGTACTGGTCATCAGCCACGGTGCCGCCTCTGGCGAAAACGCCCACGACGCCCTGCAGACGGTGCTGCACGACTTGTCCGCCCCCATCCCGGCTGACGGCGATGCCAGGACACTGGAGGTGCGCCGCCTCGCCCTCATTGTGGAGGGCCAGAAGCTAGCTTCCATGAGACGCCTCACTGAGGCTCACCAGCGTGAAGTCGACCGCGCCGCCTTCGGCACGCCGCCTCCCGACGGGCCGAGCCGCGTCGGCATGCTGGGAGCAGACCGCCCAGTCTATGCGGTGCGGCTATCGTCGACATGCGGTGCGGCTATCAAGAAATGTGGTGCGGCTATCGTCGACATGCTGGGAGCAGACCGCCCAGTCTATGCTACGCCTCTCGAGAACCTACGCGCCGCCCAGGCGGCCGCAGACGAGCTGAATGGACTGGGGCCCGACGAGCTCCCCTACATGACCAGACGCATCCAGCAGCTTATCAACGCGGCCACAGAGCGGCATGGAGCCGGTGTCCGCGCCAAAAGTCCTCCCCCACGCCGAGAGCATGGTGACACGTACCGAACACCGACTGCGGGCAACACCCGCGCAAGGAAAGAAAAGGAGCCAGCTACCAGCCGCAGCCGGACTCGAATCTCCATCGAGCGTGACGCAGAAGGCCGCCCTCGAGCTGTGGAGTGGCGGGGCGACCCGCCTCCTCCTCCACCTCATGGGGAGAGATATCCTACTCCGCCGCCTGTCACACATCCGACTCTCAACGGCCGACTGGACCGCCGTGAAGGAGTCGGCGAGAATGACGCCCGCCACCAGATCGACCGCCTCGCGCGATCCCTGGCCCTGGAAGAAGAAGATGATGTCGGCCCGCCCTGCTTTGGCCCCCGCATCCGCGACGAGCCCTTCCAGAAAGGGTTCTCGCTCCCAAGAGACACGCCCAAGTACAACGGCTCCGTGAAGCCGGAAGACTGGTTGATCGACTACTCCACTGCGGTTAGCATCACCAACGACAACAAGCGTGTTGCCGTGAAGTATGTCCCCCTCATGCTCCAAGTCACGGCGCGCACCTGACTCAACAACCTCAAGCCTTACAGCGTCAACAGCTGGATAGACTTCACAGAAGCCTTCATCTGCAACTTTACCAGCACCTACAAACGGGCTCCCAAGCCCCGACAGCTCTCCTTGTGTGTACAAGGGCCCAATGAATCAACTCGCAACTACCTCACGCGTTGGGCCGAGCTCCGCAATTCCTGTGAAGGGGTGCACGAGGTTCAAGCTATAGTGTACTTCACCGCCGGGTGTCGAGAAGGCACCCTCCTCAAGCACCGACTCCTCTGCGACGAGCCGACTACCCTCGATGAGCTGCTGGTCATAGCTGATAAATACACCACGACCGATTCCTCAATGAAGACCGAGCTCCGAGTAGACGCCTCCGGGAAGGTGCTCGCTCCGAGTCCCAAGACGCCGGCTGGAGACTCCAGCCGACGCCCATACCAGAATGACCACAAGCATAAGGCTCCCATGCCGCCTTCCGCCAGTCGGCAGGTGGCCACCGTCAAAGACGAACAACCCAAGGGGCGGCCCGCGCCCAAGAAGCAGAAAGGCGGTAGGCCGGCTTGGCAGCCGGCTTTCTCCTACGAGCAAGCACTTGATGCCCCCTGCAAGTTCCACAGCGGCGCGAAGCCGTTAAACCACATGACCCGAAAATGCCACTGGCTCACGCGGATCTCCAAGGGCGAGGGGATAGCGCCGCTTCCGCCTGCTGGTCAGCCGCCTCCGGCCCCTCCGCAGTCGGCCGCTCAACCAGCAGTCAGGGTTGTTCAAGATGAGTTCCCCGATGAGCAGGCCACCTATGTCGTCTTTACAAGTCAACCAGAAGACTGGCGTAGATGACGCCAACAGCATCAAGAAGTCAACGCAATTGCCTCCAACAATCCTGAGTTCATGCACTGGTCAGAAAGGCCTATCAGCTGGATCCGGACTGATCACCCAGAGGTGATGCCGTCTCCCGACTCTTACGCATTGGTTTTGGATGCCACCCTCGCAACAGAAAGGCGTGCTGCCCGTTTCTCCCGCGTGCTGATAGATGGCGGGAGCAGCATCAACATACTGTAGTGTGACACCATGGAGAAGCTGAGCATCAAGACGAAGCAGCTCATGCCTAGTCGGACTATGTTCCATGGCATAGTACCCGTCCTATCCTGCTTCCCAATCGGCAAGATCAAGATAGATGTCCTCTTCGGGGACAAGGATCATTTCCGCCGAGAGGCAGTGTGGTTTGAGGTAGTGGATCTGGAGAGCCCTTACCACGCGTTGCTTGGCCGACCTGCTGTGGCCAAGTTCATGGATGTACCCCACTATGCCTACCTCAAGATGAAGATACCGAGTTCCAAGGGCATAATCACCATAGCCGGAGACTACAAGAAATCCTCCGAGTGTGCGGCAGCTAGTAGCCGGCTGGCCGAGTCCCTCGTGATTGCTGAAGAGAAGAAGATACTGGATCGAGTCGTGGCCATGGCCGGCAAGCAGCCGGCCCTGTCCCCCGACCCCAAGGAATGTGATGCCCAAGGTTCTTTCCAGCCGCCAAAGAAACAAAGAAGGTACCTCTGGAGCCGGAGCACACAGAAAGGTTTGCCACCATCGAGGCAAACCTGGACAACAAATAGGAAGGCGAGCTTGTCGATTTCCTCCGTGCGAATCGGGACATCTTCGCATGGTCCCCCAAGGACATGCCGGGTGTTCCGAAGGAATTTGCCGAGCACAAACTACACGTCCGAGAAGGTGCGAAACAGGTCAAATAGCCCCTCCGCCGACTATCGGAAGAGAAGAGAAGGATTGTAGGAGAAGAGATAGCCCGGCTTCTGGCAGCCGGCTTCATTATGGAGGTTTTCTTTCCAGAGTGGCTCGCCAACCCGGTCCTCGTGCTGAAGAAAAATAACAAGTGGCGCATGTGTATAGACTATACTAGCCTCAACAAGGCCTGCCCCAAAGATCCCTTCGCCCTGCCAAGGATTGATCTAGTAATAGACTCCACAGTCGAATGCGAGCTGTTGAACTTCTTGGATGCTTACTCGGGCTACCACCAGATAAAGTTGGATCCAGCTGACCGCCTGAAGACCGCCTTCATCACACCATTCAGAGCTTTCTGCTACCTGACTATGACATTCGGCTTGAGAAATGCCGGTGCCACTTTTCAGCGCTGCATGTAGAAATGCCTCCTCAAGCAGCTCGGCAGAAATGCCCACGTCTATGTAGACGATATCGTGGTGAAGACGGAGAAGCACGACACCTTGCTGGAAGACCTCAGAGAGACATTTGAAAACTTGCACCGGTTTCAGATCAAGCTCATCCCTGAGAAATGCGTGTTCGGAGTACCAGCCGGCCAGCTTCTAGGCTTCCTGGTCTCCGAACGCGACATCGAATGCAACCCAGTGAAGATCAAGGCCATAGAGAGAATGGAGATTCCCACCAAGCTATGAGACGTCCAGAAGTTCACCGGATGCTTGGCTTCCCTGAACCGCTTCATCAGCCGGCTCGGAGAGAAAGCTCTCCCCCTCTACCCACTCATGAAGAAGTCCACTCACTTCGAGTGGAACGACCAAGCAGACCAAGCTTTCCACGAGCTAAAGAAGATGCTGACCACGCCGCCTGTCTTGGCGGCACCGACTAAGAAAGAGACCATGCTCCTTTACATTGCCGCCACTAGCCGGGTGGTCAGCACAGTTATCGTGGTCCAGCGCCTAGAAGAAGGCCGAGCTCAGCTAGTCCAGAGGCTGGTGTATTATTTAAGCGAAGTATTATCCGCCTCGAAGCAGAACTACCCACACTACCAGAGGATGTGCTATGGTGTGTACTTCGCCGCCAAGAAGCTCAAGCCCTACTTTCAAGAGCACCCCATCACGATCGTATGTACTGCCCCGCTCGCCGAGATCATAGGCAGCCGGGATGCATCCGGCCGGGTGGCAAAATGGGCCATTGAGCTAGCTCCCTACACGATCTTCTACCAGCCTCGCACCGCCATTAAGTCCCAAGCACTGGCCGACTTCCTCGTCGACTAGGCTGAAACCCAGTGCCTGCCACCGGCCCCTGACTCCACTCATTGGCGGATGCACTTCGATGGGTCCAAGATGCACACCGTCTTGGGAGCCGGCATCATCCTCAGCTCTCCAAAGGGCGACAAGCTCAAGTACACATTGCAAATTCATTTTTCCGCCTCCAACAATGTGGCCGAGTATGAGGCGCTCATACACGGGCTCCGTCTAGCCAAAGAGCTCGGCATCCGCCGGATCCTGTGCTATGGCGACTCAGATTTGGTGGTCCAGCAGTCATCTGGCGACTGGGACGCCAAGGACGCGAACATGGCGAGCTACCGCTTCCTCGTTCAGCAAATCAGTGGATATTTTGAAGGATGCGAGTTCCTTCATGTACCACAGGCCAACAACGTGCGAGCAGATGCCCTGGCACGAATAGGCTCCACCCGGCAAGCTATACCAGCCGGCGTTTCTCTCCACCGCCTCCTCAAGCCGTCTATAAAGCCGTCTCCAGAATATGATTCCATCTTCATGCCGCCTAACCCCGACGCAGTCGGATCCGACTTGGGGAACCAAGCAGGCGGCTCGGGGGCTTCGACAGGCGGCCCGGGGACTGCCATAGTCGCACCCGGCCTGGGAACTTCGGAACTCGGCCCGAGGGCTACTGCAGCCGGCCCGGGGACTGCATCGACACAACAGGCGGTGGCCGACTCCAACTCTTCACCACCCAGCCCACCCGCCCTGGTCACAGTAGCAGTTTGGACAGTAGAAGAAGTCACAGCTCCATCATGGGCCCAGCCCATCCTCAACTTCTTAGTAAACGAGAGTTGCCAATTGACGAGATCTCAGCAAGACAAGTCCAACGCCGAGCCGGAGCATACAAAATAGTAAACCGAGAGCTTGTTAGGCGCAGCGTCACTGGAGTCTTCCAGCGCTGCGTCGAGCGAGAGAAGGGCATAGCAATCCTCAAGGACATCCACCAAGGTGAATGCAGCCACCACGCGGCCTCAAGATCACTCGTCGCCAAAGCTTTCCGCCATGGATTCTTTTGGCCGACTGCTTTGAATGACGCCAAGGAGCTAGTCAAACACTACAAAGGGTGCCAAGTTTTCAGTTCCAAACAACACCTGCCGGCTTCTGCACTCAAGACCATCCCCCTCACCTGGCCTTTTGCCGTCTGGGGGCTGGACATGGTGGGCCCATTCAAGACGGCACGCGGCGGCATGACACATCTACTCATCGCTGTGGACAAATTTACCAAGTGGATTGAAGCAAAGCCGATCAAGAAGCTGGATGGGCCGACTACCGTGATGTTCATCACAGATATCACAACCCGGTACGGCGTACCACACAACATCATCACCGACAATGGCACAAATTTTGCAAAGGGAGCACTGGCACGTTTCTGCGCAACACAAGGCATCCGGATGGACCTAGCGTCCATTGCCCACTCGCAGTCAAACGGCCAGGTCGAGCGAGCAAACGGGCTCATCCTCTCCGGCATCAACCCCCGACTGGTCGTGCCACTGGAGCGTTCGGCCGGCTGTTGGCTCGACGAGCTGCCGGCCGTCCTCTAGAGTTTGCGCACTACCCCAAACAAGTCAACCGGCTTCACCCCTTTCTTCCTTGTATATGGTGTCGAGGCTGTCATCCCAACTGACATCGAGTTCGACTCACCTCGGGTCACCATGTACACGGAGGCGGAGGCCAAGGAAGCACGAGAAGACAGCGTCGACCTGCTGGAAGAGGGCTGGCTGTTAGACCTCAGCCAGTCCGCCATCTATCAGCAGGGTCTGTGCCGCTATCACAGCCGGAAGGTCAAGCCAAGATCCTTCCAAGAGGGCGATCTTGTGCTCCGGTTGATCCAACGAACAGTGGGCCAGCACAAGCTCTCGGCCCCTTGGGAGGGCCCCTTCATCATCAGCAGAGCTTTAGGCAACGACTCCTACTACCTAATCGACACGCAGAAGCCGAAGGCATGCAAGAGAGATGATTCCAACAAGGAGTCGGAACGACCATGGAACACCAATCTCCTCCGAAGATTTTACAGTTAAAAAGCAGTATGTACCACGCAACCTTTTGTACTAAGTACGAGACAAAGGGTCCCCCGAGGAGCACTCGGGGACTACCCTCTTTTATCTATGAATGATGAGTATCATGCCTATGATTATGTTACTACATTTGCTTTTTCGTCCGGCACCGGGTTCGACCAGTCGGCCTGGGGACTCGCCGCCTCGAGTTATATCTAAAGTTCTGCCTGCAGTCAGACAAGTAGTGTGCCGGCACCCAAGCCCCCTCTTATCAAAAGTCGCAGCTCGAAGAATCGACTATCCGACTGGCAAGAGCCAAGGGCAGGAAAGGATTCCCACACGAAAAACGGCTAAGGACTAACGAACTTATATAATGCGAGCCGGACTACCACCCCGCCAACCGGCTACCAGAGCAGCCGGCTGGCCGGCTTCCCGTTCACCTTGCTGCAATCTAAGAAAGCTCGAGTACTTGTCTTCCCAAAATGACCAAGTCCTTCTCCAGCCACAGACTGCAGAGCAGCTGTCTGGCTGGGAAGGCGGTGGCCAAGGGAAGGCGGCAAAGGAAAAAGCCAAAAGGATGAAAAGCAAACTTGAACGGAAGCCAAACATATGCATAATTATATTTACACAAAAGACCTTCAAAAGGCCAGCATTCAACATAGTTTGAATTCACCCCCAGTGGGTGGAACTACACAAGTTTAATAAAAGTTGTTCAAAAGAGTAACAAGCAGGAAAGCAAGGATGGTGGATCAGGCCAACGAAGCGACGGGCGAGTCGGGCAGGTTGGTAGAGACGGCAGTGCCGGCTAGAGGAGTGGCCGGCTGGCGAGTCTCGGCATGATCATCACCCCTTGTAGACGACGCGGTTGCACGTGCCTCGTTGCTAGAGGCACGATCAGGCTGAGGCTGGCTGGTCGCTTCGCCGTCTGGCACGATGTATTCACCATCCTCTCCCTCCTCCTCTTCGCCCCCATCGCTGGAAGCAATCTCCTCCGCCGAGTCCTCACCTTCTGTCGGGTTCAGCCCGAACCACTCCTCCGACTGAGCGACGTCGGCATCATCCACCTCAGGGGCAAAGGTGCTGGTGTCGGTGTACTCGGCGATCGCTGAGGCGTGCTGGACGATAGCCGGCCGCACCGCCTCCAGCTCCTCGTCGACCTCCTGCCGCTAGGTGCTCAGCTGGTCCAAGTTTAGCCCAGGATACCAAGCTCAGACGAATTCCAGCGCTCGCCCAGCACCGGACCGGGCTGCTGACACCTTCTAAGCCTCGAAGCGGCCGACTGCGACCTCCAGCCAGTCGGTAGTCCAACTTGGGGTGCGGGGAACCACCTCGCCGGGCCAGAGGGCGGCCAGCACTTGCGCCCCGGCGTGCTGAAGACGGCGGAGCATGCGGTGGGCCGGTTGCAGGCGGGCTTGAAGCGCCAGAAGCTGCTCCTCAAGTGACCGGCCGACACCCGGTGCGATCTCGGCCCCTGCCTGCCGTCGCGCGTCGCGGTAGGCCTCGATGGCTTGGGTAGCAGCAGCAGAGTAACCAGGAAAGTAATCTGCACAGAGAAGAAAGCAGTAGCACAAAATCAAAAGACGAACCAGATGGCAGGAGGCACGCAAAGAAACGAAGAAGAAGGCAGCCTACCATCGATTAAGTCTTCCACCCGGTTGTAGCCTTGACTCAGCGCCTGCCTTGCATTGGCCCAGTTCGCCGCCTTGGTTTCATATTCGGCTTTGAGGGCAGCCTCGCTGTCCTACGCCGCTGTCAGGGCCGACTTGTGGCTTTCCTCCTGGCCGGCCAGTTTCTTGGCCAGGCGATCGCGCTCTCCTTGGCGCGAAGGGCGGACTGGGCCCCACCGAGCTGCTCCCTCAAGTCAGCATTGGCCCCTGCAGATATGAAGAAGAAGAAAAAAGGCAATAAGAAATAAGTCGTCAGGAAAAGATCCGACCCGACTGCCCGGATCTCGGGGACTACACCCAGTGGGTGCGCTGACGCGCCCCCACTTGAGATAAAAGATGAAGCACTTACTCCGGCTCTCGGCCAGATCAGTGGCTTTCTAATTCAACTCCTGGGCCTGGGAGTTGAAAGCAGCTGCGCAGAGGTTATGATACTCCTACAGATAAGATAAGAGACGCGAGTAAGAACAAGACGGCAATCAAAGTCTACCAAGAAGTTCCAAGCCGCCTGCTCAGCAGCCGACTCAGAACTCGGGGACTACACCCAATGGGTGCGCTGACGCGCCCCCATAGAAGAAATCAGGAGCAATCGACGAAGAGCAGGAGGACACACCCGAATAACCGTTCACGTCATGAGAAACTCTTGAGTGTACTGCTTCAGCGCGGCAGCTTGGGCCTGAAGCCGGTTCCGGACGTCCTGCACCGCCATGTTTAGCACGGCCATCCCACTGCCCGGCGTCCACCCGGACGAGCTATCGCTGGCTGCTTCCAGGTCCTGGGCCGACGAGCTGGCGCTCGCAGTTTTTTGTGGCTCCGGTGCCGAAGTCGCCTTCCCCGTGCACCGACGAGACGGCGACGAGACCACAAGATCCGCCCCCATAATCGGCTCGCCTCCAGCCGGCTACACGGGCGGCGCGTCGGGCCGGCCACCTTGACCCAGTCCAGTCGGCGGCGACGGCACCGCCTCCCTCTCCATCACCGGCCGGCCGCAGCCGGCCTCCTCCGTCGGGGGCACTGGGATGTCGGGAGCGGCGGCGCGAAGGGGGATGACGAGCTGCGGAGGCTGGTTCTATAGGGCCTCCACCTCCCTCTCCGCGGGCGCGGCCTCCGCCTGGGCCTTGGCAGCCGCATCGGCTCACGCCTCAGCCGACTTCTCCCTCGCCTCCCGAACCGCCCTCCGCTCCTCCGCCTCCCGCTCCTCCCGCGCGTTCCGCTCCGTCGCCTCTAGGAGATCGGCACGGGGATCCACACGGCGGGAGCTTGAAGACCCTCCCACGGCTCCGACTATGGAGGCGGCAGAAGCCCGCTCGAGAGAAAGCGGGGCCGTGCTTGATAAGTCAAGAAGAAGGCTTAGAAGAATATCAACCGAAGAATAAAAAGAAAGGCGTAAGAAAAACGACACTTAGGCTGAAACCGCCTATGGCTGCTTCACCACCTTGCGGAAGCGGGCCGCCTTCGCGGTCGCTTCGTCCCGCTTGGTCGCCGCCGCGGTACTCTTGGGCTTCTTTGGCCGACTGCCGAAGTGGGTCGACACGGCCCGATGTTTCTGCGTGCCACCATGAGCAGCCGACGCGGCAGATGGGCCCGCGCCTTGATGATCGGGCGCTGGTCGGCGGCGCGGAATAACTTCGGCCTCATCGTCATCCGGCCAGTCCTCGAAGGCGGCCCCGAGCCCAGGGCCGCCTGCCTCGCCGCCTTCTCCTACGATGTCGTCTTGCATGGCGGCCGCCCCCAGGTCCGGGTCGTCAACGTCGTCCACCGCGTGGTTGGGGAGGAACTGGCATTCCACCCCCGCAGCCCCGGTTGCCGGCGGAAGCATGGGGTTCTGCCGAAAACAACCTGACTGGTCAGGAGTCGGCCATCGCGAACCCGGCAACAAGGAAAGAAGAAAAGAAGAGAAACTTACCGTAGGCGGAGGATTGGCGCGAGAGTACGGCTCCTTGCCGTACTGCCACTCCTCGGTGAGCTTGCAGTTGGAAATATAGTTCACCATGTAAGACACCTCGGCGTGAGGCATCTCCTTGGTGCTTAGCCGGCACGGGTCGAAGCGGCCGCTCATCTGGCAGATCATGTGAGGTCGGCCCTGGAGCGGGAGCACCCGGTGCTCCACGAAGACAGCCGACAGGTCAGCCCCGGTCAAGCCCTCCGACTGGATCATCACTTGGAGCCATGCAACGGAGGCGGCCCCACCCTGAGATAGTGACCTGGCCCGGTAGGACCATGATGGCTGCCTCCCAGCCGGCGGGCCAGCTACGTAAGCCGGCAGATTGACGAAGTCGCCTTGCGGGGCGACGTTCTTCACATAGAAGTAAGATTTCTGCCAGAGCTTCACCGACTGGATCAGCGGGATGGGCGGAAACGGATTGTTGTCGCTCGTCCTCCGCATGGCGATGAAGGCGCCGCATGGGGCATGCACGCCCGCGACGACAGTGCCAAGCTTGCACAGGAAGAATTCCCCCAGAGTTCGAGGGTGGGGAGGACGCCAAGAAAAGCCCTCACACAGGGCGACGAAGGTCGACAGCAGCATCAGCGCGTTTGGAGTGAGGTGATGCGGCTGGAGATGATAAAACACAAGGAAGGAGCGGAAGAACCCACTCGCCGGCAGGCCGAAGCCGCGCAGGCAGTGCGAGCGGAAGATTACCCGCTCGTCCTCCTCCGGTGCCGGCGAGATCTCCCTCTCCGGCGCGAGACGGGCCCGCACGTAGTTAGCACCTGGCAGCCGCCGCGTCTGGCGGAGGAAGTCGACATGGTCGTCATGGATGTTGGAGCCATCCCAGGAGCTCGACAGTGCCATGGGGACGGCGCGGCAACGAGAAAGGTGCGGCGGCAGAGAGGCGCGCGACCTTGTCACGACAGAGCAACGGCGAGCCAAGAAGATTGGCGGAAGAGCCAGGCGGTGGCAGGAAGCTGTGGCGACGGCGAGGAAGAAGAAGGAAGGGGCGGGGCGAGGGCGAGCATGCGAGCGTTTGCCGCTCCCCCTCCCCCCTACTTATAGCCTCATGCGGCGAAGCCGAGGAGGCGAGGCGTGGGGGGGCGTGGGATTAACTGCGCCCATCCCCCACGTCTCACATTTATTGCGCCTTAACCGCGTGCGGAAACCGCCGCTGGGAGGCACGCAGTCCGCCCGGGCCACAGAAGATCTGTGCATGGGCCGGGGCCCGGTAGTGGTGGGCCCCGGACTGCGGCGACGTCCCGTCGCACGCGTGGGCTGGCAGGCTCTTCCAGCTGTAGGGTGCCACGTGGCACGTAGGCGGCGAGCGGTCAGCTCGTAGCCTGTCTTGCGCACCCCCTGATTCCCGCCTTCAAGCTTCGAAACCTCCAGGAGATGGCGCACCTGATCAAAGCCGGCTCCCAGCTTCCGGCTCCTCAAGATTGGAAGCTGATTGAGCTTCTCATCTTTTTTCTGCCTCGGAGCCCAACTAGCTTCGGGGACTACTGTCGGAGTAAATAACCACGGGTAGCCTAGACGGCTCCCCCTGGATCTTTAGCAAAAATTATAGGCCGATCAAGCCTCCAAGCATCCAAGGCGTGGGGTCGCCTTCCCCCAGCTGGCTACCCCTCAAGCCGGCTGCATGAAGGCGGCCCAGCCCTAAAATCCTCGAAGAAAACCACGAGAGGGCCGGCTCCAAGGAGCCGGCCACGAGAAGGCCGACTCCAAGAAGCCGCCCCCCAGCAGGCGGCCAAGATCATGCCCTCAGAGTCTGCACCCACATAATGGCGATGAGATGGGGCGTGGCTACAGTGAAGCCTGCCACCCCCGAATCCCGGGACGCGCATGGCCATAGTGCGTCGTACGGGGCGGCCATCACCCGTCCGGCGCGGCACTGTTGCCATGTTGACCATGACGTCACCCACGGCGAGCTGTCAGTACGACCCGTGGGTGGCGGGCCCCCTCAGTCAAGGAGACGCCTAAAGGCGGCCAGGCCTCTCCCAGTCGGATTGGGGTATGGCCGACTCCCAATAGCCGGCTAGTTCACTCCCTCGAAGGAGGCACCTCATTAAGGAGATAAGACGAGGTAAGGCTACAACGATAAGCCGCCCGGCGGCAACACTATAGCCATGCTTACCACGCCAAAGCCCTCGTCACCAAAGGCGAGGCAACAGTAACCAGCCTCCGACAAGACCACCGAGCGGTGGGACCGGCCTATCGACCAGAAGGCCTGCAGTCGGCGGGCCCCATTGGTCGGCAGAGAAGCCGGCGAGCGTAGACACAGACGGCTGGGGCCCATGCCCAGCCGGATTACCATTGTACCCCTGGGGGGTAGGCCTATATAAACCCCCCAGGGCACCCATGCAGGGGGTCCCCTTTCAGTAGTTTTAGACACCACATCGAGAGGAGAAGCGAGCTAGCCTTGCCCTTCTTCATCCTTTCACCGAACAGCTCAAGAAGCCTCTTGTAGCTACTTGTCGATCTAGTGACCATGCAGAGACCCCGCAGAGCAGTAGTAGGGGTGTTATCTCCACGGAGAGCCCCGAAACTGGGTAAGATCTGCCGGCGTGCATGTCTTCGCCTTATCCCATTTCCAGGCACCAACGATGTTTTATTGGCTCCCACAATGATAAGCCACCCGTTGGCATATGTCGCACCAACCACCCGACATTTGGCGCCCACCTGGGGCCAGGTGCACCGTCGTCCGGAGACCTGTACTGGACGGGAACCCTCTTCCTTCCCAGCGTGCGTAGCCAGCCCGGCTCGCCCGATGGCGCTTGCCCCGACGCGCTGCAAGGCGTCGCCTATGCCTGCGCGGCGAGTTGCTCGCCGATCTTCTTGGCAAAGCTCGCATCTCCGACGAGCCCGCATCGGACGCGGGCACATGCTGCCCCGAGAGCCACCTCGTCAGCCTCCTCGACCAACTGTACGTCTCCGGCGAGCTTGCCGCGGACTTGGAGTCGGTTGGCTCCACCAACCCGATGCTTATCGACTCTGACACGGCGTCGCTTGACGCCTTCCCCACCAATGTAGTAATCATCAATGACCCTCTTCCTCGAGCCGACAGCAGCGCCAGCGCCATCACCGAGGTACTGGTCATCAGCCACGACGTTGCCTCTGGCGAAAACGCCCACGACGCCCTGCAGACGGTGTTGTACGACTTGTCCTCCCCCATCCCGACTGACGGCGATGCCAAGACACTGTAGGTGCGCCGCCTCGCCCTCGTTGCAGAGGGCCAGAAGCTAGCTTCCATGAGATGCCTCACCGAGGCTCAGCAGCGCGAAGTCGACCGCGCCGCCTTCGGCACGCCGCCTCCCGACGGGCCGAGCCACGTCGGCATCATCAAGAAACGCGGTGCGGCTATCGCCGACGTGCTGGGAGCAGACCGCCCAGTCTATGCCACGCCTCTCGAGAACCTACGCGCCGCCCAGGCGGCCGCAGACGAGCTGAATGGACTGGGGCCCGACGAGCTCCCCTACATGACCAGACGCACCCAGCAGCTTATCGACGCGGCCACAGAGCGGCATGTAGCCGGTGTCTGCGCCGAAAGTCCTCCCCCACGCCAAGAGCACATTGTGGGAATATACAAGCCAAGTTCTATATTGAAAAATTACCACTAGTATATGAAAGTGATAACATGAGAGACTCTCTACTATGAAGATCATGGTGCTAGTTTGAAGCACAAGTGTGGCAAAGGATAGTAACATTGTCCCTTCTCTCTTTTTCTCTCATTTTCTCTTTTTTGAGCCTTTCTCTTTTTTTGGGCCTTCTCTCTTTTTATGGCCTTTCCTCTTTTTTTATATTCCTCACTTGGGACAATGCTCTAGAAAATGATGATCATCACACTTCTATTTATTTACAACTCAATGATTAGAACTCGATACTAGAACAAAGATGACTCTATATGAATGTCTCCGGCGGTGTACCGGGATATGCAATGAACCAAGAGTGACATGTATGAAAGAATTATGAACGGTGGATTTGCCACAAATACTATGTCAACTACATGATCATGCTAAGCAATATGACAATGATGAATGTGTCATGGTGAACGGAATGATGGAAAGTTGCATGGCAATATATCTCGGAATGGCTATGGAAATGGCATAATAGGTAGGTATGGTGGCTGTTTTGAGGAAGATATAAGGAGGTTTATGTGTGAAAGAGCGTATCATATCATAGGGTTTGGATGCACTGGCGAAGTTTGCGCCAACTCTCAATGTGAGAAAGAGCAATGCACGGTACCGAAGAGGCTAGCAAGGATGGAAGGGTGAAAGTGCGTATAATCCATGGACCCAACATTAGTCATAAAGAACTCACATACTTATTGCAAAAATCTACAAGTCATCAAAAACCTCGGTAGTACGTGCATGCTCCTAGGGGGATAGATTGGTAGGAAAAGACCATCGCTCATCCCCGACCGCCACTCATAAGGAAGACAATCAAATAACACCTCATGTTTCAAATTTGTTGCATAACATTTGCCATACGTGCATGCTACGGGACTTGCAAACCTCAACACAAGTATTTCTCAATTTCACAACTACTCAACTAGCACGACTTTGATATTATTACCTCCATGTCTCAAAACAATCATCAAGCATCAAACTTCTCTTAGTATTCAACACACTCATAAGAAAGTTTTATTATTAATCTTGCATACCAAGCATATTAGGATTTTAAGAAAATTACCATGCTATTAAGACTCTTAAAATAATCTAAGTGAAGCATGAGAGATCAATAGTTTCTATAAAACAAATCCACCACCGTGCTCTAAAAGATATAAGTGAAGCACTAGAGCAAAATTATATAACTCAAAAGATATAAGCGAAGCACATAGAGTATTCTAACAAATTCCAAATCATGTATGGCTCTCTCAAAAGGTGTTTACAGCAAGGATGATTGTGGTAAACTAATAAGCAAAGACTCAAATCATACAAGACGCTCCAAGTAAAACACATATCATGTGGCGAATAAAAATATAGCTCCAAGTAAAGTTACCGATAGAAGTAGACGAAAGAGGGGATGCCTTCCGGGGCATCCCCAAGCTTTGGCTTTTAGGTGTCCTTAGATTATATTGGGGTTTCCATGGGAATCCCCAAGCTTAGGCTATTGCCACTCCTTGTTCCATAATTCATCAAATCTTTACCCAAAACTTGAAAACTTCACAACACAAAACTTAAAATAGAAAATCTCGTGAGCTCCGTTAGAGAAAGAAAGCAAAAGACCACTTCAAGGTACTATAATGAACTCATTCTTTATTTATATGGGTGTTATATCTACTGTATTCCAACTTCTCTATGGTTTATAAACTAATTTACTAGTCATAGATTCATCAAAATAAGCAAACAACACACGCAAAACAGAATCTGTCAAAAACAGAACAGTCTGTAGTAATCTGTAGCTAGCGCAATATATGGAACCCCAAAAATTCTAAAATAAATTTATGGACGTGAGTAATTTATCTATTAATCATATGTAAAAAGAATTAACTAAATAACACTTTCCAAATAAAAATGACAGCAGTTCTCGTGAGCGCTAAAGTTTTTGTTTTTTACAGCAAGTTCAACAAGACTTTCCCCAAGTCTTCCCAACGGTTCTACTTGGCACAAACACTAATTAAACACACACACAAAAACCAAAGCAGAGGCTAAATAATTTATTTATTACTAAGCATGAGCAAAAATCAAGAAATAAAAATAAAATTGGGTTGCCTCCCAACAAGCGCTATCGTTTAACGCCCCTAGCTAGGCATAACAAGCAAGAATAGATCTAGGTATTGCCATCTTTGGTTTTCAACTTTTTAGCGGAATCAAGCTCCAATCCGGGAGGTTCTTTATGCTTCCCTTCATATTCTGAAATTTTTAGATCTAACGAATCCAACCGCTTATTGCAAAGGGTAAGCAACATATTCATGCGGTGAATATTTCCACTAATGTTCTTAAGAGGTTTAAGAGATTTCTGCAAGATTTTAGTAATTTCAAAAAAATTTCAAAAACTTGTGTCTCTTCCTGGATAGGATGAGGCCCCTTTTGTTGAGGTAGTGTTCCCACTATACCTTCTATAATTTCAAGTGCAATATGAGGATCGATTTCAATAAAATTGCCTTTAGCAACGCAATCCAAGAGTTGTCTATGAGACATATTTAATCCAACATAAAAATTGCGAAGCAAAATTCTCAGATTTATTTCAGAGGTACAATTACGATGAGATTCCATTATTCTCAACCAGGCATCTTTTAAGTGTTCTCCAAACCTTTGTTTAAAGTGAAAGATTTCGAACTCAGGGATTAACAGAGAAGATAAGGGACTAGCCATAACGACAAGCAAGCAAACTAACACACAAGCAAACAAAAAGCAAGTGGACAAAAAGAGGCAAATAGAGAAAGAGAGGGAGGATAGAGAGAGAGGGTGAATAAAACCGCAAGGGTGAATTGGGGGGGGAGAGGAAAACGAGAGGCAAATGGCAAATAATGTAATGCGGGAGATAAGGGTATGTGATGGGTACTTGTTATGTTGACTTTTGCATAGACCTCCCCGGAAATGGCACCAGAAATCCTTCTTGCTACCTCTTTTAGCACTGCGTTGGTTTTCCCCGAAGAGGAAGGGATGATGCAGCAAAGTAGCGTAAGTATTTCCCTCAGTTTTTGAGAACCAAGGTATCAATTCAGTAGCAGGCTACGTGTGAGTCCCTCATACCTGCACAAAACAAATAAATCCTCGCAACCAACGCAAATAGGGGTTGTCAATCCCTATAGGGCCACTTACGAGAGTGAGATCTGATAGATATGATAAGATAATATTTTTGGTATTTTTATGATAAAGATGCAAAGTAAAATAAAGGCAAAGTAAATAACTAAGTAGTAGGAGATTAATATGATAAAGATAGACCCGGAGGCCATAGGTTTCACTAGTGGCTTCTCTCGAGAGCATAAGTATTCTGCGGTGGGTGAACAAATTACTATTGAGCAATTGACAGAATTGAGCATAGTTATGAGAATATCTAGGTATGATCATGTATATAGGCATCACGTCCGAGACAAGTAGACCGACTCCTGCCTGCATCTACTACTATTACTCCACTCATCGACCGCTATCCAGCATGCACCTAGAGTATTAAGTTCATGAAAATAGAGTAACGCCTTAAGCAAGATGACATGATGTAGAGGGATAGACTCATGCAATATGAAGAAAACCCCATCTTTTTATCCTCGATGGCAACAATACAATACGTGCCTTGCTGCCCTTACTGTCACCGGGAAAGGACACCGCAAGATTGAACCCAAGGCTAAGCACTTCTCCCATTGCAAGAAAGATCAATCTAGTAGGCCAAACCAAACTGATAATTTGAAGAGACTTGCAAAGATAACCAATCATACATAAAAGAATCCAGAGAAGATTCAAATATTATTCATAGATAGACTTGATCATAAACCTACAATTCATCGGTCTCAACAAACACACCGCAAAAAGAAGAATACATCGAATAGATCTCCACAAGAGAGGGGGAGAACATTGTATTGAGATCCAAAAAGAGAGAAGAAGCCATCTAGCTACTAACTATGGACCCGTAGGTCTGAAGTAAACTACTCAACTTCATCGGAGAGGCTATGGTGTTGATGTAGAAGCCCTCCATGATCGATGCCCCCACCGACGAAGCTCCGGAAGAGGCCCCAAGATGGGATCTCACGGATACAGAAAGTTACGGCGGTGGAATTAGG
>NC_057797.1:530293802-530403601 GCF_018294505.1 Triticum aestivum
CAGGCGCGCCCCCTACCTCGTGGCCTCCTGTTAGTTGGCTTGACGTAGGGTCCAAGTCTCCTGAGTTTTATTCGGTGAGAAAATCACGTTCCCGAAGGTTTCATTCTGTTTGGACTCCGTTTGATATTCCTTTTCTTCGAAACCCTAAAACAGGAAAAAAAACAGCAATTCTGGGCTGGGCCTCCGGTTAATAGGTTAGTCCCAAAAATAATATAAAAGTGGATAATAAAGACCAATAATGTCCAAAATAGTAGATAATATAGCATGGAGCAATCAAAAATTATAGATACGTTGGAGACGTATCGGTTTGTTCTTGCCGCTGTGGAGTCGGTCTTCTTCCTCACCTTAGCGTACCGAGTGGCTATTTCCATCATTCCGGTCAGAGTCATATCTCCTGTCCGACCGAATTTCAGGTTAAGCTCTCTGTACCGAACGCCTTCCTTGAAAGCGCAAACTGCTTGGTGTTGTGACACGTTTTCCACTGTGTGATGCAAAATGGTCCACCTTTGGATGTAATCCCTCAAAGTTTTATTTGGTTTCTGAACACAATGCTGTAGTTCAGTCAGCCCTGCAGGCCACTTCTAAGTGCCCTCAAACGTCCTAACAAATACGCGGGCCAACTCTTCCTAACTAAACATGCTGCTAGGAGCCAGCTGATTCAGCCAAGCCCTGGCCGACCCTTCCAACATCAGAGGAAGATGTTTCATGGCTACCTCATCATTACCACCACCAATCTGTACAGCCACTCGGTAATCCTCTAGCCAAGTGTCAGGTTTGGATTCACCGGTGAACTTACTTACCCCAGTCGCCAACCAGAAGTTGGGAGGGATTTCCGCGGCCCTGATGGCTCTGCTGAAACACTCAGGTCCAGATACATGCACTCGGCTGCTCGTTGGACGATCTCTGTCCTGTCCTTCTCTGTGGGCTCTGTTCCAGTCGTCCAGACCTTGTACCAAAATTGACCTTGCATCAAATGTGGGTTCTCTGGGGTCGACTAGATGTCTTCGCTCGTCACCATATGGATGCGTGTCATCGGATCACCGGGGTGCATACGATCCGCCCCTCGGAGGGGGCGTGGGCACTCGACGGCGGTCTTCACTGCCGAACCGATGATCATATTTCTCGTGGTTCCGACCCATGTGCTGCTCTTGACGGTGCCCCCGGCCCTCATGCCGCGGAGGCGATCTTGGGCTATGGGCCGACTGGATGGTGTCCGCCACCACGGATCTGCTATGATCCTGTTGCGCGACTCAGAAACTGCGGTGTTCTGCTCTCCCGCTGCTCGGAGCAATGCCCGAATCTGCATCAAACCCCTTCCAGCCTCTGATTGGGATGGCTGGATCGACTCTGCTATGCGGGCCACAACAATAAGATTCTGATTGGAGTGCGGTATACCTGAGGTCGGGTGGGAACAATTGCCGCTGTTGTCGATTGGATTCTGGAATCAGTCGTCGAGCGCGTTCGTCGAGTGAATGCTGAAGGTTCTCCAATCGCGCGCGCTCAGCCAACCTGGCCAGGCGCGCAGCCTCTAGGGCCCGAGCCTCAGAGGTTTCCCCGACGATGGGAGTGTAGAGTGCCTCCGTATTGCGGTGATGCAGCTCCTCCCTCTACTGTGAAGTGAGGGCTTGAGGACAATATTCCTCGTGAACATGAGACGGATCACCGCCACCGTCGCCGTCGTTGCTGTGGCAGAAATCAAGCAGGTTGCGTGGCGTGTCGACCATCAGGACTTCTGCCGCAGGGTCGCTGTTGTCACACTCGGACAGGGTCTCGACGGAGCCAGTCGACAGGTCGAACAACCCGTTGATAGATTCGTTGGGCTCAATTGTCGTGACTTGAGGGGTGGCCGATTGACGAGCCCATGCATGCTTGATCCACCGCTAAAGCCGCAATCGACCGGATCGCTTGCGACAGTGAGCAGCGGGAAGCAAAGATGTTGCGGAAGCCTACCGATACGGGGTTGACGGCTGCCGCAGAAGGACGCCGTGGACGCATGCGCAGAAGTGTGTTGCCTCGCGGACGGGGAGCCTCTCGATGTCGAGAGGAGCCTCTTGGAGCCACGCGGAGTCATCAGCAATGAAAACGAGTGTGCTGAGACAGATCTCGCGGCCCTCAGCCAAGCCACCGCCGAAAACCATGATGATGGGAATCGGAAAAATTGCAACCTCACTGGAAGTCGCTAAGACACCTGCCCCAAGGTGGGCGCCAACTGTCGTGGTTCTGAGTCTGGCAATAGAAAAGAGGGGTATGTAGGAGGAGGCAAGATCCTAGATACGGTGAGGTTGTGCACGCAAGATTTACAAGTTAAGGCTCTTCTCGGAGGAAGTAAAAGCCCTATGTCTCGGTGCCCTGAGGCGGTCGTCTGGATTATGCGTGAAATTACAAGGGGTGCGAACCCTTGTCTCAGTGGAGGGGGTGGCTTATATAGTGTGCGCCAGGACCCCAACCAGCCCATGTTACAAGGAGTTCAATGTACATTAAGGTCAGACGTTACTGGTAATGCCAGCAATAAATACATATAAATGATCATTAATGCTACGGAGTGAACGCCTGACAATTGCCATCCTGAATGACTTTAGATCTTCTGTACTCCGAGTGGTTTCTTGTACGGTCAAATGATGATATACTGGTCGAATGGAATTGGGTTATCCGAGTGGAGTTGTTGGTCGAGTGGGTTGCACTGAGGTGATTCCAGACGATGGATGCTGCTGTGCTTTGAATGATGTTGATCTTGTGGTAGTGTCCTTGGGAAGGGCGTCTAGGTCAGGCCTATTACCCTACCCTAGGTACATGTCATCGTTAGCACGCGCCTCCCTCCTCCCCAAACCGAATTGGACAAGGGGTGGGGGCGCGGCCCCCTCCTTCCTTCTCCTTCTCCCCTCCTTCCTTTCCCTCTGGTGGAAGAAAGGAAAGGGGGGGGGATCCTACCTGGACTAGGAGTCCAAGTAGGACTCCCCCCTGGCGCCCAACCTGGCCGGCCTCCTCGTCCCTCCCTCGTTTATATACATGGCCAGGAGGCACCCCAATAGCACAACAGACAATCTCTTAGCCGTGTGCGGTGCCCCCTCCATAGTTCAACACCTTGGTCATATCGTCGTAGTGCTTAGGTGAAGCCCTGTGCTGGTAACTTCATCATCACTGTCGCCACGCCATCATGCTGACGGAACTCTCCCTCGTCCTCAACTGGATCAAGTGCTCGAGTGACATCATCATGCTGAATGTGTGCTGAACACGAAGGTGGCATATGTTTGGTACTTGGATCGGTTGGATCGTGAAGACGTTCGATTACATCAATCGCGTTACTAAACACTTCCGCTTTCGGTCTATGAGGGTATGTGGACGCACTCTCCCCTCTCAGTGCTATGCATCTCTTAGTTAGATCTTGCGTGATCGTAGGAATTTTTTTGAATTACTACATTCCCCAACAATGGCATGCGAGCCAGGTTTATGCGTAGATGTTATATGCATGAGTAGAACACAGTGGGTTATCGGTGATAATAGTCATACTGCTTACCACCAACGTCTTACTTTGATTCGGCGGTATTGTTGGATGAATTGGCCCGGGCCGACATTACATGACCGCGTTCATGAGACTGGTTCTACCGACGTGCTTCACACATAGGTGGCTAGCGGGTGTCTGTTTGTCCAACTTTAGTTGAATCGAGTTTGACTACGGCCGGTCCTTGTTGAAGGTTAAAATAACATACTTGACAAAAAATCGTTGTGGTTTTGATGCGTAGGTAAGAACGGTTCTTGCTAGAAGCCCGTAGCAGCCACGTAAAACTTGCAACAACAAAGTAGAGGACGTCTAACTTGTTTTTGCAGGGCATCTTGTGATGTGATATGGTCAAGATGTGATGAGATATAAATTGTTGTATGAGATGATCATGTTTTGTAAAAGTTATAGGCAACTGGCAGGAGCCTTATGGTTGTCGCTTTATTGAATAAATGCAATCTCCATGTAATTGCTTTACTTTATCACTAAGCGGTAGCGATAGTTGTAGAAGCAATAGTTGGTGAGACGACAACGATGCTACATGGAGATCAAGGTGTCAAGCCCGTGACGATGGAGATTATGACGGTGCTTTGGAGATGGAGATCAAAGGCACAAGATGATGATGGCCATATCATGTCACATACTTTGATTGCATGTGATGTTTATCATTTATGCATCTTATTTTGCTTAGTACGGTGGTAGCATTATAAGATGATCCCTCACTAAATTTCAAGGTACAAGTGTTCTCCCTGAGTATGCACCATTGCTACAGTTCGTCGTGCCGAGACACCACGTGATGATCGGGTGTGATAAGCTCTACGTTCACATACAACGGGTGCAAGCCAGTTTTGCACGGGTAGAATACTCGGGTTAAACTTGACGAGCCTAGCATATGCAAATATGGCCTCGGAACACTGAGACCGAAAGGTCGAACGTGAATCATATAGTAGATATGATCAACATAGAGATGTTCACCATTGAAAACTACTCCATCTCACGTGATGATCGGACATGGTTTAGTTGATATGGATCACGTGATCATTTAGATGACTAGAGGGATGTCTATCTAAGTGGGAGTTCTTAAGTAATATGATTAATTAAACTTTAATTTATCATGAACTTAGTACCTGATAGTATTTGCATGTCTATGTTATTGTAGATCAATGGCCCGTGCTACAGTTCCCTTGAATTTTAATGCGTTCCTAGAGAAAGCTAAGTTGAAAGATGATGGTAGCAACTACACGGAGTGGGTCCGTAACTTGAGGATTATCCTCATTGCTGCACATAAGAATTACGTCCTGGAAGCACCGCTATGTGCAAGACCCGCTGCAGGAGCAACTCCGAACGTTATGAACGTTTGGCAGAGCAAAGCTGATGACTACTCGATAGTTCAGTGTGCCATGCTTTACGACTTAGAATCGGGACTTCAAAGACGTTTTGAACGTTATGGAGCATATGAGATGTTCCAGGAGTTGAAGTTAATATTTCAAGCAAATGCCCGAGTTGAGAGATATGAAGTCTTCAACAAGTTCTACAGCTGCAAAATGGAGGAGAATAGTTCTGTCAGTGAATGCATACTCAGAATGTTTGGGTACCACAATCACTTGACTTAGCTGGGAGTTAATCTTCATGTTGATAGTGTCATTGACAAAGTTCTTCAATCACTGCCACCAAGCTATAAAGGCTTCGTGATGAACTATAATATGCAAGGGATGGAAAAGACAATTCCCGAGCTCTTCACGATGCTAAAGGCTACGGAGGTAGAAATAAAGAAGGAGCATCAAGTGTTAATGGTGAAAAAGACCACTAGTTTCAAGAAAAAGGGAAAAGGGAAGAAGGGGAACTTCAATAAGAACAGCAAGCCAGTTGCTGCTCAAGGGAAGAAACCCAAGTCTGGACCTAAGCCTGAGACTGAGTGCTCAAAGGAAGAAACATGTTATTGATGTGTACCTTACTAATGCTCGTAGTAGCGCTTGGGTATTTGATACTGGTTCTGTTGCTCATATTTGCAACTCAAAACTGGGGCTATGGATTAAACGAAGATTGGCTAAGGATGAGGTGCTGATGCGCGTGGGAAATGGTTCCAAAGTTGATGTGATCGCCGTCGACACGCTACCTCTACATCTACCGTCGGGATTAGTTTAAGACCTAGATAATTGTTATTTGGTGCCAGCGTTGAGCATGAACATTATATCTGGATCTTGTTTAATGCGAGACGATTATTCATTTAAATCAGAGAATAATGGTTGGTCTATTTATATGAGTAATATCTTTTATGGTCATGCACCGTTGATGAGTGGTCTATTCTTGTTGAATCTCGATTGTAGTGATACACATATTCATAATATTGAAGCCAAAAGATGCAAAGTTAATAATGATAGTGCAACTTATTTATGGTACTGCCGTTTAGGTCATATTGGTGTAAAGCGCATGAAGAAACTCCGTGCTGATGGGCTTTTGGAATCACTTGATTATGGATCACTTGATGCTTGCGAACCATGCCTCATGGGCAAGATGACTAAGAATCCGTTCTCCGGAACAATGGAGCGAGCAACTGACTTATTGGAAATAATACATACTGATGTATGCGCGCGGTCCGATGAGTGTTGAGGCTCACGGCGGGTATCGTTATTTTCTCACCTTCACAGATGATTTGAGCATATATGGGTATATCTACTTGATGAAACATAAGTCTAAAACATTTGAAAAGTTCAAAGAATTTCAGAGTCAAGTAGAAAATCATCGTAACAAGAAAATAAAGTTTCTATGATCTGATCGTGTAGGTGAATATTTGAGTTATGGGTTTGGTATTCATTTGAAACAATGTGGAATAGTTTCACAACTGACGCCACTTGGAACACCACAGCGTAATGCTGTGTACGAACGTTGTAACCGTACTTTATTAGATATGGTGCGATCTATGATGTCTCTTACCGATTTACCGCTATCGTTTTGGGGTTATGCTTTAGAGACGGCTGCATTCACCTTAAATAGGGCACCATCTAAATCTGTTGAGATGACACCATATGAACTATGGTTTGGCAAGAAACCTAAGCTGTTGTTTCTTAAAGTTTGGGGCTGCGATGCTTATGTGAAAAAGCTTCAACCTGATAAGCTCGAACCCAAATCGGAGAAATGTGTCTTCATAGGATACCCAAAGGAGACTGTTGGGTACACCTTCTATCACATATCCGAAGGCAAAATATTTGTTGCTAAGAATGGATCCTTTCTAGAGAAGGAGTTTCTCTCAAAAGAAGTGAGTGGGAGGAAAGTAGAACTTGATGAGGTAACTGTACCTGCTCCCTTATTGGAAAGTAGTTCATCACAGAAATCAGTTCCAGTGATTCCTACACCAGTAAGTGAGGAAGCTAATGATGATGATCATGAAACTTCTGATCAAGTTACTACCGAACCTCGTAGGTCAACCAGAGTAAGATCTGCACCAGAGTGGTACGGTAATCCTGTTCTAGAGGTCATGTTACTTGACCATGATGAACCTACGAACTACGAGGAAGCGATGATGAGCCCAGATTCCACGAAATGGCTTGAGGCCATGAAATCTAAGATGGGATCCGTGCATGACAACAAAGTGTGGACTTTGGTTGACTTGCCCGATGATCGACAAGCCATAGAGAATAAATGGATCTTCAAGAAGAAGACTGACGTTGATGGTAACATTACTGTCTACAAAGCTCGACTTGTTGCGAAAGGTTTTCGACAAGTTCAAGGAGTTGACTACGATGAGACCTTCTCACCCGTAGCGATGCTTAAGTCTGTCCGAATCATGTATATGATGCAACCAAGAGGATGGATGTCAAAACTGCATTCCTTAATGGATATCTTAAAATAGAGTTGTATATGATGCAACCAGGAGGTTTTGTCGATCCAAAAGGTGCTAACAAAGTGTGCAAGCTCCAGCGATCCATTTATGGACTCGTGCAAGCCTCTCGGAGTTGGAATATACGCTTTGTTAGTGTGATCGAAGCATATGGTTTTATACAGACTTTTGGAGAAGCCTGTATTTACAAGAAAGTGAGTGGGAGCTTTGTAGAATTTATAATATTATGTGTGGATGACATATTATTGTTTGGAAATAATACAGAATGTCTGGATAGCATAAAAGGATACTTGAATAAGATTTTTTCAATGAAAGACCTCGGTGAATCTGCTTATATATTGGGCATCAAGATCTATAGAGATAGATCAAGACGATTAATTGGACTTTCACAAAGCACATACCTTGATAAAGTTTTGAAGAAGTTCAAAATAGATCAGTTAAAGAAAGGGTTCTTGCCTGTGTTACAAGGTGTGAAGTGTAGTCAGACCCAATGGCCGACCATTGCAGAAGATAGAGAGAAAATGAAACTCATTCCCTATGCCCCAGCCATAGGTTCTATCATGTATGCAATGCTTTGTACTAGACCTCATATGTGCCTTGCTATAAGTTTAGCAGGGAGGTACCAAAGTAATCCAGGAGTGGATCACTAGACAACGGTCAAGAACATCCTGAAATACCTGAAAAGGACTAAGGATATGTTTCTCGTTTATGGAGGTGACAAAGAGCTTGTCATAAATGGTTACGTCAATGCAAGTTTTGACACTGATCCGGATGACTCTAAGTCACAAACCTGATATGTATTTATATTGAATGGTGGAGCTGTCAGTTGGTGCAGTTCCAAGCAGAGCGTCTGATGCGTCTCCAACATATCTATAATTTTTGATTGTTACATGCTATTATATTATCTATTTTGGATGTTAATGGGCTTATTTTTACACTTTTATATTATTTTTGGGACTAACCTATTAACCGGAGGCCTAGCCCAATTGTTGTTTTTTTGCCTATTTCAGTGTTTCGCCAAAAAGGAATATCAAACAGAGTCCAAACGGAATGAAACCTTCGGGAGCGTTATTTTTGGAACAAACGTGATCCAGGAGACTTGGAGTGGACGCCAAGAAACAATCGAGGAGGCCACGAGGAAGGGGGGCGCGCCCACCCCCCTGTGGCGCGCCCTCCACCCTCATGGGCCCCTCGTTGCTCCACCGACCTAGTTCTTCCTCCTATATATATATATCCATATACCCCGCAAACATCCAGGAGCACCACGAAACCCTATTTCCACCGCCGCAACCTTCTGTACCCAAGAGATCCCATCTTGGGGCCTTTTCCGGAGCTCCGCCGGAGGGGGCATTGATCACGGAGGGCCTCTACATCAACTCCATGTCCCCTCTGAAGATGTGTGAGTAGTTTACTTCAGACCTTTGGGTCCATAGCTAGTAGCTAGATGGCTTCTTCTCTCTCTTTGGATATCAATACAAAGTTCTTCTTGTTTCTCTTGGAGATCTATTCGATGTAATCTTATTTTGTGGTGTGTTTGTCGAGATCCGATGAATTGTAGGTTTATGATCAAGTCTATCTATTTACAATATTTGAATCTTCTCTTAATTCTTTTATGTATGATTGGTTTATCTTCGCAAGTCTCCTTGAATTATCAATTTGGTTTGCCCTACTAGATTGATCTTTCTTGCAATGGGAGAAGTGCTTAGCTTTGGGTTCAATCTTGCGGTGCTCGATCCCAGTGACAGAAAGGGAAACAACATGTATTGTATTGTCGCCATCGAGGATAAAAAGATGGGGTTTACATCATATTGCATGAGTTTATCCCTCTACATCATGTCATCTTGCTTAAGGTGTTACTCTATTCTTATGAACTTAATACTCTAGATGCATGCTGGATAGCGGTCGATGTGTGGAGTAATAGTAGTAGATGCAGGCAGGAGTCAGTCTAGTAGTCACGGACGTGATGCCTATATACATGATCATACCTAGATATTCTCATAATTATTCGCTTTTCTATCAATTGCTCGACAGTAATTCGTTCACCCACCATAATATTTATGCTATCTTGAGAGAAGCCACTAGTGAAACCTATGCCCCCCGGGTCTATTCTCCATCATACAAGTTTCCAATCTATTTTATTTTGCAACTTTACTTTCAATCTATATCATAAAAATACCAAAAATATTTATCTTATTATTATCATCTCTATCAGATCTCACTCTTGCAAGTGGCCGTGAAGGGATTGACAACCCCTTTATGGCGTTGGTTGCGAGGTTCTTATTTGTTTGTGTAGGTACAAGGTGACTCGCGCATGGTCTCCTACTGGATTGATACCTTGGTTCTCAAAAACTAAGAAAAATACTTACGCTGCTTTACTGCATCACCCTTTCCTCTTCAACGGAAAACCAACGCAGTGCTCAAGAGGTAGCAGCGTCGTGGCGGGATCTATGTGTGAAGCGGAGTACATAGATGCTTCGGAAGCAGCAAATGAAGGAGTCTGGATGAAGGAGTTCATATACGATCTAGGTGTAATACCTAGTGCATCGGGTCCAATACAAATCTTTTGTGACAATACTGGAGCAATTGCCTTGGCGAAGGAATCCAGATTTCACAAGAGAACCAAACACATCAAGAGACGCTTCAATTCCATCCGCGATCAAGTCAAGGAGGGAGACATAGAGATTTCCAAGATACATACGGATCTGAATGTTGTAGACCCGTTGACTAAGCCTCTCTCATGAGCAAAACATGATCAACACCAACACTCCATGGGTGTTAGAATCATTACTATGTAATCTAGATTATTGACTCTAGTGCAAGTGGGAGACTGAAGGAAATATGCCCTAGAGGCAATAATAAAGTTGTTATTTATATTTCCTTATATCATGATAAATGTTTATTATTCATGCTAGAATTGTATTAACCAGAAAATTAGTACATATGTGAATACATAGACAAACAGAGTGTCCCTTGTATGCCTCTACTTGACTAGCTCGTTAATCAAAGATGGTTAAGTTTCCCGACCATAGACATGTGTTGTCATTTGATGTACGGGATTACATCATTAGAGAATGATGTGATGGACAAGACCCATCCGTTAGCTTAGCATTAGTTTTGTTGCTATTGCTTTCTTCATGACTTATACATATTCCTCTGACTATGAGATTATGCAACTCCCGAATACCAGAGGAACACTTTGTGTGGTATCAAACATCATAACGTAACTAGGTGATTATAAAGATGCTCTACAAGTGTCTCCGATGGTGTTTGTTGAGTTGGCATAGATCGAGATTAGGATTTGTCACTCTGTGTATCGGAGAAGTATCTATGGGCCCTCTCAGTAATGCACATCACTATAAGACATGCAAGCAATGTGGCTGATGAGTTAGTTACGAGATGATGCATTACGGAATGAGTAAAGAGACTTGCTAGTAACGAGATTGAACTAGGTATGAAGATACCGATGATCGAATCTCGGACAAGTAACATACCGATGACAAAGGGAATACCGTATGTTGTTATGCGGTTTCACCGATAAAGATCTTCCTAGAATATGTAGGGACCAATATGAGCATCCAGGTTCCGCTATTGGTTATTGATCGAAGATGTGTCTCGGTCATGTCTACATAGTTCTCGAACCCGTAGGGTTCGCACGCTTAACGTTCGGTGACGATTTATATTATGAGTTATGTGATTTGATGACCGAAGTTTGTTCGGGGTCCCAGATAAGATCACGGACACGACGAGGAGTCTCGAAATGGTCGACGGGTAAAGATTCATATATTGGAAGGTTGCACTTGGACATAGGAATGGTTCCGAGTGGTTCGGGCATTTTTCCGGAGTACCGACAGGTTACCGGAACCCCCCGGGGAAGTTAATGGGCCTTTGTGGGCTTTAGTGGAGAGAGGGAAGAAGGGCCATGAGGTAGCGCGTGCCTCCCCCCTGCCCAAACCGAATTGGACAAGGGGTGGGGATGCATGCCCCTCCTTCCTTCTCCTTCTCCCCTCCTTCATTTCCCTCCGGTGGAAGAAAGGAAAAGGGGGGAGAATCCTACTTGGACTAGGAGTCCAAGTAGGACTCCCCCCCAGCGCGCCCAACCTGGCCGGCCTCCTCTCTCCCTCCCTCCTTTATATACGTGGCCAGGGGGCACTCCAATAGCACAACAGACAATCTCTTAGCCGTGTGCGGTGCCCTCCTCCACAGTTCTGAAGGAAATATGCCCTAGAGGCAATAATAAAGTTGTTATTTATATTTCCTTATATCATGAAAAATGTTTATTATTCATGCTAGAATCGTATTAACCAGAAGCTTAGTACATGTATGAATACATAGACAAAATAGAATGTCCCTAGTATGCCTCTACTTGACTAGCTCATTAATCAAAGATGGTTAAGTTTCCTAACCATAGACATGTGTTGTCATTTGATGAACGGGATCACATCATTAGGAGAATGATGTGATGGACAAGACCCATCCGTTAGCTTAGCATTATGATTGTCGAGTTTTATTGATATTGCTTTCTTCATGAATTATACATGTTCCTTTGACTATGAGATTCTGCAACTCCCGAATACCGGAGGAACACATTGTGTGATATCAAATGTCACAACGTAACTAGGTGATTATAAAGATGCTCTACAGATGTCTCCGAAGGTGTTTGTTGGGTTGGCATAGATCGAGATTAGAATTTGTCACTCCGTGTATCGGAGAGGTATCTCTGGGCCCTCTCGGTAATGCACATCACTGTAAGCCTTGCAAGCAATGTGACTAATGAGTTAGTCACGGGATGATGCATTACATAACGAGTAAAGAGAATTGTTGGTAACGAGATTGAACTAGGTATGATGATACCGATGATCGAATCTCGGGCAAGTAATATACCGATGACAAAAGGAACAACGTATGTTGTTATGCGGTTTGACCGATAAAGATCTTCGTAGAATATGTAGGAGCCAATATGAGCATCCAGGTTCCGCTATTGGTTATTAACCGGAGATGTGTCTCGGTCATGTCTACATATTTCTCGAACCCGTAGGGTCCGCACGCTTAACGTTCGATGACGATTTGTATTATGAGTTATGTGATTTGATGACTGTTGGGGATATAACTATTGGGTTAACCCACCTAGGAGCGGCCGGGTTAAACCATGGCGGTCTATCAAGACAAAGCCCATAAAGATGCTGAAGATGGCGGTTCACTATGAAGACTCGTTAAAAGGCCCAGAGCCCAGAGGTGGCTTAAAGCCCATAAGTGTAAACCACCATATATATGTATGACTTGTATTGTAAGGCATGTGTATTTGGTCACTGAGCTAGACACGTTGTTATGAACCGGCCGGGACTCTGTAAGCTGCTGGGCGTTAACCTGTGTATATAAAGGGACGACCCGACGGTGGCTTAGGGCAGGAGACAACAAATCGAAAACTAGGTCAAGCGTATTCACTCCCTGGTAATCGAGACATAAGCAATACCACCTCAAATTGGATTAGGCCTTTACCTTCACCGCAAGGGGCCGAACCAATATAAACTCCTTGTGTCCTTTGTCCCGTTTAACCCCCTTAAGCTAACCCTGTTGCGATGGCTCCATGACTAAGTCCTTCTACTAGGACATCTGTTGTGACAATTCCACGACAGTTGGCGCCCACTGTGGGGCCAGCGCACGGTGGTTTTGAGTTCTTAAAGGGAAACTTCGAAGGGATACGCTGTGGGCCGGATGACCAAGAGTCGCCACAGCAAGCTGTACATTGATGATGCAGGCTGGGGCCCCGAGGCCGGCTCAATTGAGTATGGGTACCAGGTCCCCTTTTGAGGAATTCATGTTTTCATTGACAAGATCGGCGAGCCGGGCCCTGAGCTGGACATCTGCACCGACATCATCGAGACGGCTCAGCGTGCATGACCCGCCCGGGTTCAACCCGCCGCGAAGCACGCCTTCGTTGGATTCATCCATGGGCGGAATTTGAGAAAGGATCCGTGTCTGGCGGTGAGACAGCCATCTATTCTGATGGTGAGTCATCCATAGGCGAGACTACTTCATTGTATCAACTGCAAGACGACAGGCTTGGGGGCTGTTCCGATGGCGATAGTATTCCAGACCCCTAGGAGCCGCCAAACCAGGTTGCAATTTTCATGGCAGGTACATAGCCATGACATAATTCTTCAACTGCAGCAACAATGGTCTCCAGTCAGCAGCGGCGACGGCGGCCGGGGCAGGAGGCCCTGTGCGCCCGCCGGCTCAGGTCCTGTCCGACTTACTGGACACCTTGAGAACATTGTTAACGGCAGAGGTAAACCTGACAGATCAAGTTCAGCATAACGCGGAAGTCGCAAAACTAAGAGATGAGATAGCTCAAGCCAAGGAAGATCTGGCAGCTGAGAACGCGAGGATGACTGCGGAGCGAGCTGCTCTGGATGCTCAGGCACAACGGATCCAGGCTGATTCCTTCTGGCTCTCGTTGGATCAGAACGCTTCAAACGAAGTCATGAGGAGAAGGCACCGGAGTCGTCTTCCTCCGGTTTACGAGGCAAGGAACCTCTTCAACACACCTGGTGTAGGGACCGGTGACCCGCCGGAGGTAAACCGGGTGGTGGCTATACCTAGGACCAGAGCATCGGCTCAGCCACGCACAATAGATCCACCTCGTCTGCATAATACCCCACCACAATATGTACTGACGCAAACGGGTCATTATTCTAACCCGTTGGATAATATGATCGCTGCGGCAACACGACTGGCAGCTCTCCCAGTTGAAGGCGAGTCTCCAGCTGCAGTTGAAACAAGGAGGGCTAGCGAGCTTCTTCAGACAGCATTGGTGCAGCAGGAGGCTTATTCCTACGGTCGTGAAAGGATTCACTCAACCCCTCGCCCAAGCCGGAGTTACAGTAGACACATGGACTCCCCGGCTGTTCCAAGAAGTGACAGGCATCGTAACCAGCCTCGTGGGCATGACCCTGCGCGTGATGGTGCTCAAAATTTGGTGGGCTAGGGCGGAGCACGTTGAGAGGCTGAACTAGCGGCTCATCAGGAGGTTCAACAAGCGGCTCATCAGCCTCCCCCGGTTTATCCGTCAACTTCGGTGGAGGCAGGCATGACCTCTAGAGCCACAGGCGTACCATGTTTAGTACTGGCTCTGCGGAATGAGCGTTTGCCCAAGTATTTCAAAGGACCTCGTAAGGTGCCTAACTATACACCGACTTACCCCCTGAGGTGTGGATTGAGAGTTACGAGATGGTGCTACCTCTTGAGCATGCGTTGGGTTTCCCTTGAAGAGGAAAGGGTGATTGATAACCCACAAGTATAGGGGATCGCAACAGTTTTTGAGGGTAGAGTATTCAACCCAAATTTGTTGATTCGACACAAGGGGAGCCAAACAATATTCTCAAGTATTAGCAGCTGAGTTGTCAATTCAACCACACCTGGAAACTTAATATCTGCAGCAAAGTGTTTAGTAGCAAAGTAATATGATAGTAGTGATAATGGTAACAAAAGGTAACGGTAGTAAAAGCAATGTTTTGGTATTTTGTAGTGATGATAGCAATAGCAACGGGAAAGTAAATAAGCGAAGAACAATATGTGGAAAGCTCGTAGGCAATGGATCAGTGATGGAGAATTATGCCGGATGCGGTTCATCATGTAACAATCATAACCTAGGGTGACACAGAACAAGCTCCAGTTCATTGATATAATGTAGGCATGTATTCCGAATATAGTCATACATGCTTATGGAAAAGAACTTCCATGACATCTTTTGTCCTACCCTCCCGTGGCAGCGGGGTCCTTACGGAAACTAAGGGATATTAAGGCCTCCTTTAAATAGAGAACCGGAACAAAGCATTAACACATAGTGAATATATGAACTCCTCAAACTACGGTCATCACCGGTAAGTATCCCGATTATTGTCACTTCCGGGTTAACGGAACCTAACACATAATAGGTGACTATAGACTTGCAAGATAGGATCAAGAACACTCATATATTGATGAAAACATAATAGGTTCAGATCTGAAATCATGGCACTCGGACCCTAGTGACAAGCATTAAGCATAGCAAAGTCATAGCAACATCAATCTCAGAACATAGTGGACACTAGGGATCAAACCCTAACAAAACTAACTCGATTACATGATAGATCCCATCCAACCCATCACCGTCCAGCAGGCCTACGATGAATTACTCACGCATGGCAGTGAGCATCATGAAATTGGTGATGGAGGATGGTTGATGATGACGATGGCGACGGATTCCCCTCTCCGGAGCCCCGAACGGACTCCAGATCAGCCCTCCCGAGAGGTTTTAGGGCTTGGCGGCGGCTCCGTATCGTAAAACGCGATGATTTCTTCTCTTTGATTTTTTTCTTCCCGAAACACAATATATGGAGTTGGAGTTGGAGTCGGAGAGGCAAGAGGGGGGCCACGAGGTAGGGGGCGCGCCCCCACCCTCGTGGAGAGGTGGTCGGCCCCCTGGCCTTCATGTTTTGCAGGTATTTTTCTTATTTTCTGAAAAGTGTCTCCGTGAAGTTTCAGGTCATTCCGAGAACGTTTGCTCCTGCACATAAATAACACCATGGTAATTCTGCTGAAAACAGCGTCAGTCCGGGTTAGTTCCATTCAAATCATGCAAGTTAGAGTCCAAAACAAGGGCAAAAGTGTTTGGAAAAGTAGATATGTTGGAGACGTATCAACTCCCCCAAGCTTAAACCGTTGCTTGTCCTTAATAAATTTAGTTGACAAACTGAAAGTGATAAAGAAAAACTTTTACAAACTCTGTTTGCTCTTGTTGTTGTAAATATGTAAAGCCATCATTCAAGTTTTCAGCAAAGATTATAACTAACCACATTCGCAATAACGCTCAGGTCTCAAGTTTACTCATATCAATAGCATAATCAACTAGCGAGCAATAATAATAAATCTTGGATGACAACACTTTCTAAAAACAATCATAATATGATATAACAAGATGGTATCTTGCTAGCCCTTTCTAAGACCTCAAAACATAAATGCAGAGCACCTTTAAAGACCAGGGACTGACTAGACATTGTAATTCATGGTAAAAGAGATCCAGTCAAGTCATACTCAATGTAAACTAACAGTAATGAATGCAAATGACAGTGGTGCTCTCCAACTGGTGCTTTTTAATAAGAGGATGATGACTCAGCATAAAAGTAAATAGATAGGCCCTTCGCAGAGGGAAACATGGATTTGTAGAGGTGCCAGAGCTCAGTTTTGAAACAGAGGTGAATAATATTTTGAGCGGTATACTTTCATTGTCAACATAACAACCAAGAGATGGCGATATCTTCCATGCTACACACAATATAGGCGGTACCCAAACAGAATGGTAAATTTTATAACCCCCTTCCACCAACAAGCATCAATCCATGGCTTGCTCGAAACAACGAGTGCCTCCAACTAACAAGAGTCCCAGGGGGAGTTTTGTTTGCAATTATTTTGATTTAATTTGCACAAAGCATGGGACTGGGCATCCCGGTGACCAGCCATTTATCTCGTGAGTGAGGAGCAGAGTCCACTCCTCTTGATAATAACCCGCCTAACATGGAAGATACAGACAGCCCTAGTTGATACATGAGCTATTTGAGCATACAAAACAGGATATTTATTTGAAGGTTAGAGTTTGGCACATGCAAATTTTCTTGGAACTGTAGGTAGATACCGTATATAGGTAGGTATAGTGGACTCGTGTGGAATAACTTTGGGGTTTAAGGGATTGGATGCACAAGCAGTATTCCCGCTTAGTATAGGTGAAGGCTAGCAAAAGACTGGGAAGCGACCAGCTAGAGAGCGACAACAGTCATGAACATGCATTAAAATTAATCAACACCGAATGCAAGCATGAGTAGGATATGATCCACCATGAACATAAATATCGTGAAGGCTATGTTGATTTTGTTTCAACTTCATGCGTGAACATGTGCCAAGTCAAGTCACTTAAATCATTCAGAGGAGGATACCACCCTATCATACCACATCATAACCATTTTAATAGCATGTTGGCACGCAAGGTAAACCATTATAACTCATAGCTAATCAAGCATGGCATAAGAAACTATGATCTCTAGTTGTCATTTCAAACATGTTTATTCATAATAGGCTGAATCAGGAACGATGAACTAATCATATTTACAAAAACAAAAGAGGTCGAGTTCATACCAGCTTTTCTCATCTCAGCCAGTCCATCATATAACATCATAATTGCCTCTCACTTGCACAGCCGAATAGTGTGAATAATAATAATAGTGCACGTGCATTGGACTAAGCTGGAATCTGCAAGCATTCAATAAACAGGAGAACACAGGGCAATATGGGCTCTTTTGTCGGATCAACAAGTATGCATATAAGAGCCACTTCAACAGTTTAATTATGGTCTTCTCCTATCGTCCCCCAAAGAAAAGGAAAGAAATAAAACTATTTACATGGGAAAGCTACCAACAAGCAAAAGAATAACATGAAATATTTTTGGGTTTTCTTTTTAATTACTACTACAAGCATGGAAATTAAACTAACTAAAAGCTACAACTAATTTTTTGGGTTTTTCTTAAGGTTTATTAAATACACAAGAAGAAAGCAAAAAAAGGAAATTAAACTAGCATGGATGATACAATGAAAAAGTATGAGCACCGACATCTAGCAATGAGTGTGTGAACATAAATGTACTATCAGTGGGAAATACATACTCCCCCAAGCTTAGGCTTTTGGCCTAAGTTGGTCTATGGCTACGGCTGGCCTGGCGGATATCCATAATAGTAGTTGGGGTTGTACTGAGAATAAGAAGAGCAAGACTCCAATGGCCACTGGCTGACAATCATCTCCGGATCCCACTGGTAATTAGACTATCGCGAAGGATCAACTTGTGGTTCCGGCTCTGGCTCCTCGGCTGGTGCAGGGTTCCGGTAGGCGTGAATAGCCTTCAACGGAACAAGGTACGTGCCCGAAGATAAATCAAACAAAGAAGGAGCAGGCAGGGTAATAGTCTCAGGATGATGTTTATTAAAGAACAATTGATATTTAAGCTCTCCTTCCCTATTCTTAACAATAAAATCATGTGCCACCATACTTTTATAATCTAGATAAACATGAGGCAGCACCTTTTCTTCCTTCTCAAAATGCCTAATAGGTATGTTAAAATGTGCAGCTAGGCGTGAAGCATAGATGCCTCCAAAGATGGGGCCCTGGTATGGTTCAGACTTAACTATTTGGCAATAATACCGCCCATACTAAAAGTGTTATCACTGTATAAACCGTGGAGCAGAATAATTATATCAGGGATGCTAAGGTTTCCATAGTTTCCGCGTCCAATTAAGCAACGACTATCAAATAATGCAAAGTAACGTAAAACAGGAAAATGTATGCTAGTGATTCATGCATCGGAAACCTTCCTAGTTTCCCCTACAGTGATAGTATCAATAAACCCATCCACATCATCATGATGTGGTTCTTCTGTCTTGCCCTCGAAAGGGGCTAAACAAATCTGACAAAAATCATAAAGTGACATCTCCTTATGCTCATCATATGAATGAAACTCCACCGTAGGTGGCGAATTCCTAGAATGGAAATTAAAGTTTTGCACAAAGGTATTTGTGACTAAGAGATACTGGTCGCATTGGTCATGGAGGAAAGTGGTGAGGCCTGCATTCTTAGCCAACTCATGAAAATCTTCATAAATACCGGCTGCTCTCAAGAAATCATCGGAAGGCCATTCACAAGCCCGAACCTCCGCGGTGCGCGGCGAATTATACTTAGGCTTCGGTGCCTTTTCCTTCGACCTTTGGCTCGATGAGCCTCTCAATAGTATCCTCATCATTTTCTGAAAAATTCTGAAATTTTTAGTAACTTCAAAATAAAAGTAAACCAAACTCAATAATATTGATAGCAACTACTCATACAAGTGCCTAGGGCCTATATCATGCATCAAAACTACTTTTGACCATATAAATTTGACATGCAAGCTCAAGAACAGGGTCACCTAAGCAGCAAAAATTTGCAATGAATAAAGCACTAGAACAAAAACTAATTGGACCAATGGAGGAGTCACATACCAAGAAACAAACTCCCCAAGCAGTTTTGTGAGAGGTGCTTTGAGCAAGGAGATCGAAAATGGTAGCAAAGTGAGCTAGAACTCGTGCTTGAGCTGGATATTCGTGTTTGTGGGAGGAAGATGAAGTGTGTGGGTGTAGGAATAAGTGGAGGAGGGCCACCGTGGGCCCACAAGGCAGGGGGGCACGCCCAGGGGGTAGGGCACACCCTCCACCCTTGTGGGCAGGTGGTTGACCCCCCTGCTGTGTTCTCAGTGCCAAATATTCTCAAATATTCTAGAAAAAATCATATTTAAATTTCAGGGCATTTGGAGAACTTTTATTTTCGGGGTATTTTTATATGGCACGGATAATTAGATAACAGACAGAAAAATATTTATTTTTATTTTCTTTAATATAAATAACAGAAAGTAAAAGTGGGGTACAGAAGGTTGTGCCTTCTAGTTTCATCCATCTCATGATCATCAAAAGGAATCCTCTAACAAGGTTGATCAAGTCTTGTTAACGAACTCATTCCGAATAACACGGAACCGGAGATATTTCGAATAACACTATGTTACCTCAACGGGGATATGCACATCCCCAAAAATAAGAATATCATATTTCTTCTTGACGGTAGGAAGAGGAAATTCAAAACCTCCAAATATAATCGATGGAATTTTTCCAATAGAGTTGATACTATGAACTTGAGGTTGTTTCCTCGGAAAGTGTACCGTATGCTCGTTACCATTAACATGAAAAGTGACATTGCCTTTAGTGCAATCAATAACAGCCCCTGCAGTATTCAAAAAGGGTCTTCCAAGAATAATAGACATACTATCGTCCTCGGGAATATCAAGAATAACAAAGTCCGTTAAAATAGTAACGTTTGCAACTTCAACAGGCACATCCTCACAAATACCGACAGGTATAGCAGTTGATTTATCAGCCATTTGCAAAGATATTTCAGTAGGTGTCAACTTATTCAAATCAAGTCTACGATATAAAGAGAGAGGCATAACACTAACACCGGCTCCAAGATCACATGAAGTAGTTTTAACATAGTTTCTTTTAATGGAGCATGGTATAGTGGGTACTCCTGTATCTCCAAGTTTCTTTGGTATTCGACCCTTAAAAGTATAATTAGCAAGCATGGTGGAAATTTCAGCTTCACGTATCTTTCTTTTATTTGTAATAATATCTTTCATGTACTTAGCATAAGGATTGGTTTTGAGCATATCAGTTAATCGCAGACGCAAAAAGATAGGTCTAATCATTTGAGCAAAGCGCTCAAAATCCTCATCATCCTTTTTCTGGGATGGTTTGGGAGGAAAAGGCATGGGTTTCTGAACCCATGGTTCTCTTTCTTTACCATGTTTTCTAGCAACAAATTCTTTCTTATCATAACGTTGATTCTTTGATTGTGGGTTATCAAGATCAATAGCAGGTTCAATTTCTATATCATTATCATTACTAGGTTGAGCATCATTATGAACATTATCATTAACATTACCACTAGTTTCAGGTTCATTACCAGATTGTGTTTCAGCATCAGAAATAGAAATATCATTTGGATTCTCAGGTGTTTCAACAATAGGATCACTAGAAGAATGCAAAGTCCTGCCATTTTTTTTTCTTCTTTTTAGAAGTACTAGGTGCATCGATATTATTTCTCTGAGAATCTTGCTCAATTCTCTTAGGGTGGCCTTCAGGATACAAAGGTTCCTGAGTCATTCTACCAATTCTAGTAGCCACTCTAACAGCATTATCATTATCTTTACTATTCAATTCATTGAGCAAATCATTTTGAGCTTTAAGTACTTGTTCTACTTGAGTGGTAACCATAGAAGCATGTTTACTAATAAGTTTAAGTTCACCTTTGACATTAGCCATATAATCACCCAAGTGTTCAAGTATATTTGAATTGTATTTCAATTGTCTACCAAAATAAGCATTAAAGTCTTCTTGCTTAGCCATTAATTTATCAAACTCATCTATGCATGGGCTAGCAAATTTAGTAAATGGGATTTCAGCTTTATCATATCTGTAGAGAGAATTTACCTTTACTACCTGTGTCGGGTTATCAAGACAATGAGTTTCTTCAATAGGTAATTGATTAAGATTATATGTTTCTTCAACAGGCGGTAAATTAAGACTACGTATTTCTTCAATAGGAGGTAAATTCTTAACATCTTCAGCTTTAATTCCCTTTTCTTTCATAGATTTCTTTGCCTCTTGCATATCTCCAAGACTGAGAAATAGAATACCCCTCTTCTCCTGAGTTGGTTTAGGAATAGGCTCAGGAATTGGCTCCGCAGGTGTCCAATTATTTTCATTTGTCAATATATTGTTCAATAGAATTTCAGCTTCATTCGGTGTTCTTTCCCTGAAAACAGAACCAGTACAACTATCCAGGCAATCTCTGGAGGCATCGGTTAGTCCATTATAAAAGATATCAAGTATTTCATTTTTCTTAAGAGGCTGATCAGGCAAAGCATTAAGTAATTGGAGAAGCCTCTCCCAAGCTTGTGGGAGACTCTCTTCTTCAATTTGCACAAAATTATATATATCCCTTAATGCAGCTTGTTTATTATGAGCAGGGAAATATTTAGCAGAGAAGTAATAAATCGTATCCTGGGGACTACGCACACAACCAGGATCAAGAGAATGTAACCATATCTTAGCATCACCCTTTAATGAGAACGGAAATATTTTAAGGATATAAAAGTAACGAGTTCTCTTATCTTTGGTAAACAGGGTAGCTATATCATTTAATTTAGTAAGATGTGCCACAACAGTTTCAGATTCATAACCATGAAAAGGATCAGATTCAACCAAAGCAATTATATCAGGATCAACAGAGAATTCATAATCCTTATCAGTAACAAAGATAGGTGAAGTAGCAAAAGCAGGGCCAGGTTTCATTCTAGCATTTAGAGATTGCTATCTCCATTTAGCTAATAACCTTTTGAGTTCATTTCTATTTTTGCAAGCTAAAATAGCGAAAGAAGCTTCTTGATAAAGACATAACCCTTAGGAATAACAAGTGATTCTTCTTCATCACTTTCATCAGTATCGTCAGATTCAATATGTTCAATTTCTCTAGTCCTAGCAAGTTGTTCATCAAGAAAATCACTAAGTGGCACAGTAGTATCAGGCATAGAGGTAGATTCATCATAAGTATCATGCATAGCAGAAGTAGCATCATCAATAACATGCGACATATCAGAACGAATAGCAGAAGCAGGTATAGGTGTCGCAAACTTACTCATAACAGAAGGTGAATCAAGTGCAGAGCTAGATGGCAGTTCCTTACCTCCCCTCGTAGTTGAGGGATAGATCTTTGTTTTTGGATCTCTTAAGTTCTTCATAATGATAAGAAGATATATATCCCAAGTGACTCAAAGAATAGAGCTATGATCCCTGGCAATGGCGCCAGAAAATAGTCTTGATAACCCACAAGTATAGGGGATCGTAACCGTTTTCGAGGGTAGAGTATTCAACCCAAATTTGTTGATTCGACACAAGGGGAGCCAAAGAATATTCTCAAGTATTAGCAGCTGAGTTGTCAATTCAACCACACCTGGAAACTTAATATCTGCAGCAAAGTGTTTAGTAGCAAAGTAATATGATAGTAGTGATAACGGTAACAAATGGTAACCGTAGTAAAAGCAATGTTTTTGGTATTTTGTAGTGATGATAGCAATAGCAACGGGAAAGTAAATAAGAAAAGAACAATATGTGGAAAGCTCGTAGGCAATGGATCAGTGATGGAGAATTATGCCGAATGCGGTTCATCATGTAACAGTCATAACCTAGGGTAACACAGAACTAGCTCCAGTTCATTGATATAATGTAGGCATGTATTCCGAATATAGTCATACATGCTTATGGAAAAGAACTTGCATGACATCTTTTGTCCTACCCTCCCGTGGTAGCGGGGTCCTTACGGAAACTAAGGGATATTAAGGCCTCCTTTTAATAGAGAACCGGAACAAAGCATTAACACATAGTGAATACATGAACTCCTCAAACTATGGTCATCACCGGTAAGTGTCCCGATTATTGTCACTTCGGGGTTAACGGATCATATCACATAATAGGTGACTATAGACTTGCAAGATAGGATCAAGAACACTCATATATTGATGAAAACATAATAGGTTCAGATCTGAAATCATGGCACTCGGGCCCTAGTGACAAGCATTAAGCATAGCAAAGTCATAGCAACATCACTCTCAGAACATAGTGGACACTAGGGAGCAAACCCTAACAAAACTAACTCGATTACATGATAGATCCCATCCAACCCATCACCGTCCAGCAGGCGTATGATGGAATTACTCACGCACGGCGGTGAGCATCATGAAATTGGTGATGGAGGATGGTTGATGATGATGATGGCGACAGATTCCCCTCTCCGGAGCCCCTAACGGACTCTAGATCAGCCCTCCCGAGAGGTTTTAGGGCTTGGCGGCGGCTCCGTATCGTAAAATGCGATGATTTCTTCTCTTTGAGTTTTTTCTTCCCGAAACACAATATATGGAGTTGGAGTTGGAGTCGGAGAGGCAACAGGGGGCCCACGAGGTAGGGAGCGCGCCACCCCCCACCCTCGTGGAGAGGTGGTGGGCCCCCTGGCCTTCATGGTTTGCAGGTATTTTTCTTATTTTATGAAAAGTGTCTTCATGAAGTTCCAGGTCATTCCGAGAACGTTTGCTCCTGCACATAAATAACACCATGGTAATTCTGCTGAAAACAGCGTCAGTCCGGGTTACTTCCATTCAAATCATGCAAGTTAGAGTCCAAAACAAGGGCAAAAGTGTTTGGAAAAGTATATACGTTGGAGATGTATCAGTGATGCGGCAAAGTAGCGTAAGTATTTCCCTTAGTTTTTGAGAACCAAGGTATCAATACAGAAGGAGACTACACGCAAATCGCCTAGTACCTGCATAAACAAATAAGAACCTTGCAACCAACGCGATAAAGGGGTTGTCAATCCCTTCACGGCCACATGCAAAAGTGAGATCTGATAAAGATAATAAGATAAATATTTTTGGTATTTTTGTATAGATTGGAAAGTAAAGATTGCAAAATAAATAGTAAACTGGAATTGTAGATTGGAAACTTATATGATGTAAAGTAGACCCGGGGGCCATAGGTTTCACTAGTAGCTTCTCTCAAGATAGCATATATTACATGGGTGAACAAACTACTGCCGAGCAATTGATAGAAAAGCGCATAGTTATGAGAATATCTAGGCATGATAATAAACATAGGCATCACGTTCGTGTCAAGTAGACCGTAACGATTCTGCATCTACTACTATTACTCCACACATCGACCGCTATCCAGCATGCATCTAGAGTATTAAGTTCATAAGAACAGAGTAACACATTAGGCAAGATGACATGATGTAGAGGGATAAACTCAAGCAATATGGTGTAAACCCCATCTTTTTATCCTCGATGTCAACAATACAATATGTGTTGGTTCCCTTTCTGTCACTGGGATCGAGCACCGCAAGATTGAACCCAAAGCTAAGCACTTCTCCCATTGCAAGAAAGATCAATCTAGTAGGCCAAACCAAACTGATAATTCGAAGAGGCTTGCAAAGATATCAAATCATGCATATAAGAATTTAGAGAAGAATCAAATATTCTTCATAGATAAACTTGATCATAAACCCACAATTCATCGGATCTCAGCAAACACACCGCAAAAAGGATTACATCGAATAGATCTCCAAGAACATTGAGGAGAACTTTGTATTGAAGATCAAAGAGAGAGAAGAAGCCATCTAGCTAATAACTATGGAGCCGATGGTCTATGGTAAACTACTCACACATCATCGAAGAGGCTATGGTGTTGATGTAGAAGCCCTCCATGATCGAATCCCCCTTCGGCAGATTGCCGGAAAAGGTCCCTAGATGGGATCTCATGGGTACAGAAGGTTGCGGCGGTGGAAAAGTGGTTTCGTGGCTCCCCTGGATGTTTTCAGGGTATAAGAGTATATATAGCGAAAGAAGTAGGTCGGTGGAGCTACGAGGGGCCCACGAGGGTGGGGGCGCGCCTGCCCCCTGGGTGCGCCGCCCTACCTCGTGGCGGCCTCATTGATTCCTTGACCTCCACTCCAAGTCTCCTGGATTGCGTTTGTTCCAAAAAAGATCCTCGCGAAGGTTTCATTCCGTTTGGATTTCGTTTGTTATTCCTTTTCTGCGAAACACTGAAATAGGCAAAAAACAACAATTTGCGGTGGGCCTTCGGTTAATAGGTTAGTCCCAAAAATAATATAAATGTGCATAATAAAACCCATTAAACATCCAAAACAAATAATATAATAGCATGGAACAATCAAAAATTATAGATATGTTGGAGACGTATCAAGCATCCCCAAGCTTAATTCATGCTCGTCCTCGAGTAGGTAAATGATAAAAACAGAAATTTTGATGTGGAATGCTACCTAACATAATTTTCAATGTAATTTTCTTTACTGTGGCATGAATATTCAGATCCGAAAGATTCAAGACAAAAGTTTAATATTGACATAAAAATAATAATACTTCAAGCATGCTAACCAAGCAATTATGTCTTATCAAAATAACATAGCCAAAGAAAGTTTATCCCTACAAATAGTTTGGCCATGCTTCATTTTCGTCACACAAAATGCTCCCATCATGCACAACCCTGATGACAAGCCAAGCAATTGTTTCATACTTAGCCTTTTCAAACTCCTTCAATTTTCATGCAATATATGAGCGCGAGCCATGGACATAGCACTATGGGTGGAATAGAATATGATGATGGAGGTTGTGTGGGAAGACAAAAAGGGGAGAAAGTCTCACATTGACGCAGCTAATCAACGGGCTATGGAGATGCCCATCAATTGATGTCAATGCAAGGAGTAGGGATTGCCATGCAATTGATGCACTAGAGCTATAAATATATGCAAGCTCAACAAAAGAAACTAAGTGGGTGTGCATCCAACTTGCTTGCTCACTAAGGGAGTCCTGGACTAAGGGGTCCTCGGGCGTCCGGCATGTTATCTATGGGCCGGACTGATGGGCTGTGAGGACATGAAGACCGAAGATTGTACCCGTGTCCGGATGGGACTCTCCTTGGCATGGAAGGAAAGCTTGGCGAACAGCGATGAAGATTCCCTCTTATGTAACCGACTCTATGTAACCCTAGACCCCCCCGGTGTCTATATAAACCGGAGGGTGTAGTCCAGAAAGGATATACTCAATACCTTAGTCATACATGCTAGACTTCTAGGGCTTAGCCATTACGATCTCGTGGTAGATCAACTCTTGTAATACTCATACCCATCAATATCAATCAAGCAGGACGTAGGGTATTACCTCCATCAAGAGGACCCGAACCTCGGTAAAACTTCGTGTCCCCTGTCTCATGTTACCATCAACCTTAGATGCACAGTTCGGGACCCCCTACATGAGATCCGCCGGTTTTGACACCGACATTGGTGCTTTCATTGAGAGTTCCTCTGTGCTGTCGCTGAAAGGTTCGATGGCACCTTCGATCCTTAGTAACGACGCTGTCTATGGAGAAACTTTCCTCCCTGGGCAGATATTCATGTTCGGTGGCTTCGCACTGCGGGCCAACTCGTTTAGCCATCTGGAGCAGATCAGAAGCTACGCCCCTGGCCATCAGGTTAGATTCGAGAGTTGAACTACGTCGCGGACATCCGTGGAGACTTCATCTTCATCGGACTCGATTCCGCGGTGGCCGCTCCCGGTCACCCCGATGATCATGACCTAAATCTGTCATCGGGCCGCATCCAGGAGATCGCTCCTGTAACCGCTCTGGCCCTAGAACCGGAGCAGGCCGCGCCATCAGGAGACAAAAGGATTAACCCCACCTCGGAGACTGCAGATTCCACGGTGTTGGAGCCGTACATGGACCGGGTCTCACACAAGGGCTATACCACCGGAACGCCGGACTCGTCTCTGGCCGCAGGTTCCGAACCGCGTGAGCCCACGGACACCAAGCTTGATCGTTTATCGATCTTCAAATTCAGTGCCGCAGACATCTTCCAGCACTCGCCTTTGGGTGATATGCTGAACTCATTAGAAAACATGTCCTCGGCAGAGGACCCACAGCCGAACTATATCCGGCTCGAACTAGGGGCTGACGATGGAGAATTTTACGTCCCACCCGCCACCCACTTCATAGCCACGATCGAGGATTTGACCGACGAACTTGATTACGACTCTGAGGACATCGATGGTATGGACGACGATGCTGGAGAAGAGGAGGCCCAGAACCCTCCGTTCACCGAATGCTGGATGACCACTTCCTCGTATGACGTATACATGGTGGAGGCACCAAAGGAGCACAGCGGCGACGATAAGGAAGACCCAGTTGAGGATAAACCTTCTGAAATACAGTCAAAGCACCGTCGTCAGCGGCGCCGCTCTAAGTCACGCCGCAGTAAAGACAGCAACGCCGGCATAGGAGAAGATGACACTCTGGAAGGTGTCGAAGACAACGAAGACCCCGTCAATAAAGCAAACGAACAAGATGAACGGGAAGATGAGCAGGTTAGCCCTGTTAAACAGACCAAGCACGAAGATTCGGAGGACGACAATTACCTCCCGCTCTCCGAAGATGAGGTGAGCCTCGGCACCGAAGATTTCATCGTGCCCGAGGAACCTCTCGAGCAGGAGCACTTCAAGCACGAGCTAATAGCCACGGCAAGGAGCCTGAAAAAGAAGCAGCGGCAGCTTCAAGCTGATCAGGATCTGCTCAATGACAAATGGACGGATGTCCTAGCAGCCGAAGAATATGGCCTCAAGCGCCCAACTAAAAGCTACCCTAAGCGCAAATTGCTACCTCAGTTCAACGAGGAGGCGCTGGAGTACATACCACAACCGCACAATATGGCCGATCGACCACCACGTGGTCGGGACAAAATGGCAACTCATGCCGAACACCAGCCCGCCCTGCCTCATCACTCAGGTAGAGGTAAATTAGCCCACAGACATACATATGACCTCCGGCAGACACTGAACAATAAAAAAGGACACACCAGATCAATCTATGGATCACGATGACGCGCCTCAACATGCTACAACGGCCACCTATTCGGACGTGACAAACCCAGTCATGGGCAGGCTGAATACCGCAGACGGACTCTATCAGAGCCGCGCCATGATACGGCCCGATACAGAGGCCCCGCAAATCCTCATTGCTTCACCGATGAGGTCCTGGATCACGAATTCCTAGAAGGATTCAAGCCCGTGAACATAGAATCATATTATGGAACCATGGAACCCGCGGTATGGATCGAGGACTTCATTCTCCACATCCATATGGCCCGCCGAGATGACCTCCACGCCATAAAATACCTCCCTCTAAAACTCAAAGGGCCAGCTCGGCATTGGCTAAACAGTCTGCCTGAAAATTCCATTGGCAGCTGGGAGGACTTGGAAGAGGCTTTCCTCGATAACTTCCAAGGTACATATGTTCGACCACCGGACGCTGATGACTTAAGCCATATAGTTCAGTAGCCCGGAGAGTCCGCCAGGAAATTCTGGACAAGGTTCTTAACTAAAAAGAACCAAATTGTCGATTGTCCGGACGCCGAAGCTCTAGCAGCTTTCAAGCATGGCATCCGCGACGAATGGCTCGCTCGCCACCTAGGCTAAGAAAAGCCAAAATCCATGGCAGCCCTCACGGCACTCATGACCCACTTTTGTGCGGGCGAGGACAGTTGGTTGGCCCATAGCAAAAACAATGCAAGCGACGCCGGCACCCCTGAAGTTCAAAGCAACAAAGACAAGTCTCGACGCAATAGATACAAGCGCCGAAACAACAGTGACAACACCGATGATAGGGCGGTCAACGCGGGATTCAGCGGCTCTAAGTCCGATCAGCGGAAGAAGCCGTTCCAAAAGAAATATTCGGGACCATCCAGCTTGGACCACATATGTGATCGTCTGTGCCAGATTCACGGCACCCCCGACAAGCCTCCTAATCATACAAATAAAGAGTACTGGGTGAGGGAGTCCTGGATTAGGGGGTGTTCGGGTAGCCGGACTATACCTTCAGCCGGACTCCTGGACTATGAAGATACAAGATTGAAGACTTCGTCCCGTGTCCGGATGGGACTTTCCTTGGCGTGGAAGGCAAGCTTGGCGATGCGGATATTCAAGATCTCATACCATTGTAACCGACTCTGTGTAACCCTAACCATATCCGATGTCTATATAAACCGGAGGGTTGTAGTCCGTAGGCAATCAACTCCATACACAGCAATCATACCATAGGCTAGCTTCTGGGGCTTAGCCTCCTTGATCTCGTGGTAGATCTACTCTTGTGCTGCCCATATCGTCAATATTAATCAAGCAGAAGTAGGGTATTACCTCCATCGAGAGGGCCCGAACCTGGGTAAAACAAAGTGTTCCCTGCCTCCTGTTACCATCCGGCCTTGACGCATAGTTCGGGACCCCCTACCCGAGATCCGCCGGTTTTGACACCGACATTGGTGCTTTCATTGAGAGTTCCTCTATGTCATCGCCTTTAGGCCCGATGGCTCCTTTGATCATCAACAACGATGCAGTCCAGGGCGAGACTTTTCTCCCCGGACAGATCTTCGTCTTCGGCCGCTTCACACTGCGGGTCAATTCGTTTGGCCACCTTGAGCAGATCGAAAGCTACGCCCCTGGCCATCAGGTCAGGTTTGGAAGCCTAAACTACACGGCTAACATCCGCGGGGACTTGATCTTCGATGGATTCGAGCCACAACTAGGCACGCCGCACTGTCTCGATGGGCATGATACAGCTCTACCGCCGAGCAGCGCCTTGGAGGCCGCACACGCATCGGTTCCGACCATTGATTCAGAGCCTACTACGCCGATCAAGGATCAGCGGTTGGACGCTGCCTCAGGGTCTGCGATCTCAGAGGCGATCGAGCCGAACTCCAGCCCCGCACTCCGCATGGCCCGTGACTCCGAGGAGCCGGATTCCTCTCCAAACTCCAAGCCCCCCGCGCCCCTGCCGATCGAATCCGATTGGGCGCCGATAATGGAGCTCACCGCCGCGGACATCTTTCAGCACTCGCCCTTCGGCGACATCCTGAATTCTCTTAAGTCTCTCTCTTTATCAGGAGAGCCCTGGCCGGACTACGGTCCGCAAGGTTGGGATACGGACGATGAAGAAATTCAAAGCCCACCCACCACCCACTTGGTAGCCACTATCGACAATTTAAACGACGTGCTCAACTTCGACTCCGAAGACATCGACAGCATGGATGACGATGCAGGAGATACCGACGAACCAACGCCCATAGGGCATTGGACAGTCACCTCATCTCACGATGTGTACATGGTGGACACCCCTAAAGGAAGCGACAACGAGGAAAAAGGGGGTGTGACGAGAGATCGACCCCCCGAAAAGCAATCAAAGCGTCAGCGTAAACGCCGACCCAAGCCCCGCCTCGACAAAAACCCAGCCATAGAGCAGGACGACCTCACGCCAAATAAACCTATGGAGCAGAAGAATCTACATGAGAGGCTCGTTGCAACTGCATGCAGCCTAAAAAAGCAGAAGCGAAAAAAAGCGGAAGATGCACTCCGGATCAGATGGAGCAAGGTAATCAATGCCACAGATAAGTACGGCGACAGTCGCCGCACTAAAAGCTATCCGAAAAGAAAGCTACTGCCTGAATTTGACGAAGAGGCCTTAGAGCCCTCGCATTCAAAAAATGAAAAAGCCACACGGTCGGATATACGACCCCATAAAGTGGCAAGCGGCGCCGCACCTAAATTGGAATGCGACCCTCTTAAGGATTCGCATCATGGCCCAGTCAGGTCCATTTACGGGCGAAGAAAGCAAGCTCCCGTAAGCAATGCTATGAAGCCATCATCAGAATCCGGCACACCCAAATACAGGGGCGCCGCACACCCTCTATGTTTCACAGATGAGGTCCTAGACTATGAATTCCCAGAGGGACTCAAACCCATAAACATAGAGGCATATGATGGAACAACAGACCCTGGAGTCTGGATCGAGGATTATATCCTCCACATACACATGGCTAGAGGAGATGATCTCCACGCCATAAAATATCTACCCCTTAAGCTTAAAGGGCCAGCTCGGCATTGGCTTAAAAGCCTTCCAGAAAACACAATCGGAAGCTGGGAAGAGCTCGAGGATGCTTTTCGAGCAAACTTTCAAGGGACCTATATCCGTCCCCCGGATGCAGACGATCTTAGTCACATAACTCAACAACCCGAAGAATCAGGTCGGCAGTTCTGGAATATATTCCTCACTAAAAAGAATCAGATAGTCGACTGTCCGGACGCCGAAGCCTTAGTAGCTTTCAGGCATAATGTCCAAGACGAATGGCTCGCCATACACCTCGGCCAAGAAAAGCCAAGGACAATGGCCGCACTAACAAGCCTCATGACTCGCTTTTGTGCAGGGGGAGACAGCTGGTTGGCAAGGTGCAGCCCCAGCGACTCAAGTACATCCGAAACCAGGGATGGAAACGGAAAATCGCGACGCAACAAGGACCATCGCTGGACTAAGAACAAAAGTCCGAAGAGCACGACAGTCAATGCCGGATTCAAAGGCTCACAGAAAAATCAGGAAAAATCGCCCCCAGGATAACAGGGATGATCCATCCAACCTAAATAAAATCCTGGACAGGATATGTCAGATACACAGTACTCCCGAGAAACCTGCTAACCATACCCACAGAGACTGTTGGGTTTTCAAACAATCCGACAGACTCAATGCCGAACACAAGGGGCTCAACACGCCAAGCGAAGACGAGGACGAACCCCGAAAGCAGAACACCAGGAAACAAAAGAACTTCCCACAAGAAGTAAAAACAATGAACTCACTTCACATAACAAAACGTGCGGTGCCCGTAAAGGTACGCACAACACGGCCCAAAGGGTCCTGCCACTGGTTGTCAAAACCGATCATCTTCGATCAGCTAGATTATTCTAGGAATATCAAGAATGTAGGCTGGACTGCCTTGATACTCGATCCAATAATTGGCGGACTCAAGTTTTCAAATGTCCTTATGGACGGCGGCAGTGGACTAAACCTAATATATCAGGATACAATCCAGCACATGGGGATAAACCCAGCAAGAATCTGCCGCCGCAAAACCTCCTTTTCAAGGGGTAATACCTGGTCCGGACACCCATTGTACAGGTTTTCTCCGGCTCACAGTCACATTCGGCTCTGCCGATAACCTCCGCCGCGAAAAGCTGACCTTCCATATTGTCCTGTTCTCAAGTCGCTATCAAGCACTACTGGGACGCGAAGCCTTCGCTCGCTTTAACGCAATACCGCATTATGCATCTCTTACGCTTAAGATGCCCGGTCCACGAGGCATCATCTCTTTGAAGGGGAAGCACTAAAGTGCACCTCCCCCAGCGGAGGATTGTGCGGCCGCTTTGACAGCCCAACAGCAAAATGGCCTCACCGGCCAAAAAACTTCAAAACAGGTCATTTAAAGACCACGAACGCGGATAGACGAGTTCGGCGCAAAATCATCATTGATGCAGGCCTAGAAGCCGTATACGCCCGCACTAGGGGCTCCACGCATATACAATAAGAGATAGTAAATCTCAAACTTATATATCTTACTTTATACTTTGCTTATTTTAAACTTTTTCGGCACGACCCGTTTTCAACTCAGTTCCTCTCTTTTACAGATGAACGTCGTGCGTCGCCCGTCCTGGATACGGCACAACGGAGACACAGGCGCAGACGTGCAGTAGGGACCCGTCCTAAAGGATTCTTTTTAGATTAAGACCCTGCGTAAACCTTTTTTACTGTCTCTTGTTGCTACACATCCCCTGGTTTTTTCCTTTCTAATATAACCAAGGAGGAGGCTGGCGTCTTGGCATATGGCCACGTCAGAATTTTTGCACGTACCTGGACACTAGGGGATTCTTTCATAAAGAGTGTTGTTTGGCCCACACTCATAAAGACTGAACATCTTAGGGAGTGTTCGGCGTCGCGAGTTTTGGCATTATATGCATCAGCTCCGAATCATGTCTTTGGTCAAATGTTGGGTTGCCCGGCTCCTGAGTTCGGCTACCTTACGTTCCGCTCTATCGGCTAAGGTAGCACCAGGAGAACTACTGCGATTGTGCCCCCGGTTCGGCCAGCGCGAGCACCTCAGTAGAGAAAGCCGAAAACTGACTGTCATGATGTAGCGTGAGATTGGTCAGCCACTCGATGACCGATCGGAATCTATCGGATTCCTCCGCCTTAACGAAGGGCTGCTTCCCGGTCAGGCACATACGCACCCCGAATTCGGACGAGCGCAGTTGCCACCAAGGAGCTACCTAAAGAGTCTCATTTTCAAACTCCTATGGCTAAGTGAAAGTGTTAAAGCATTATAGTCCGGTTGCCTGGCCCGCTGCACTATCACCTCCTTTGTAGGACCAAGACGTTGGGTTAAGTGTGAAAATGAGTCTTCTGCGAGCACCCCCGCACTATGTGCGTGGGGGCTGAAGCCAACGACTGCCATCTTTCAGATTCTATATATATATATATACATATACATATATATATATATATATATATATATATATATATATATATATATATATATATATCTTAAAACGGCCGCATAGAAGGTGTTAACAATACTTGGGGGCTCAAGTATAAAAAAGGCCACTACAATTTATCAAAATATTACTTTATAATTACATATGCTATCATAACATAGCATCTTTCGGGCACTGCATCTCTATTACACGAGCGCCTTCAAGAACTTCCTGAAAATAGTGCTCGGAGGGTACTCGGCTTTTGTCCGAATCTCGGGACGCAACAACGGTGGTCTCCATCTCTGCCCAGTATGTCTTAACACGGGCAAGAGCCATCCTAGCGCCCTCTATGCATGCTGACCTCTTCATTGCATCTATACGCGGCACCACGTCAAGGAATTGCTGCACCAAGCTGAAATAACTTTTCGGCTCCGATCTCCCAGGCCACAGATGACCCATGACGTACTTCATGGCGAGTTCGGACAATCTATTCAGCTCGGCCCATTGAGCCAGGCGATCGTCCACTGCCAGTGGATGCTCTGGATTGTGAAATTGTGACCAGAAAAGCTTTTCCACTTCGCGATCTTCCAGATCTCGAAAGTGTTCGGTCGCATCAGCAGCACTTGCTGCCAAATCCAGATAGGTGTCCTCCACACTCCACATCCGGTCCAACGGAGCAAACTTCGGATCACAAACCTTCCTTCGCAGCATAAAGGGCTTTCCAGCCGCAATCTGTTCGGCCTGACGCAGCTCCTCTTTCACAGCTCTCATCACAGAGCGAGCGTCCTTGGCATCGGCAACGGCCTTCTCTAAATCCGTCTGTCTCGCCCGGTCTTCTTTCTCAAGAAGTTTGCTACGGTCTGCAGCGCTCTTTAACTTCTTGGCCATCTCGGCCATCTCTTCTTTGCTTCGGCAGTGAGCAACCTGTTCGGCTCTCAGCTCTTCAAGGGCCTTCTTGGCAGCCGCATCGCTTTTTCTGGCTTGCTCCTTAGCTCGGGCAAGTTTTGCCCTAAGATTCTCCACGGTGGCCGTACCATCTGCGTCAAGCACACACATTGTAAGACACTGGCATGAAGCTTCTCTTACCTGATGCCGCCCGAAGAATTACATACCTTGAGCCTCATCAAGCCGCTTGTTGACAAGCGCGATGTCGGCATCTGCCACGTCCAGTTGCCGCTTTAGTTCGGCCACATCATCAGTTCGGCTTGATTCTGGACACCTTGCCACCTACATTCAAAGGCGACATCTTAGACCTGGGATTATGATCCTCTGCGTGCCGTCATTTCTTGACAACGCGCAGAGTCTCAGGGGCTACTATCTACACAGGGCGCACCTTACTTATGCGCAACTGACAAAAGTGTACATTATCTAACGTACCTCAAAACCCGTCAGTAAATTTTTGACGGCTTCATGCAATCCACTTTCTGCGGATGAAATCCTTTCAATCACCGTGCCCATCAATGCACGGTGCTCCTCTGAGATAGAAGCTCGCCCCAGCAGAATCTTTAGCTCCTCTGGCCGAGCACCAGACGGTGCCGGACTTGTCCTATGGCCTCTTTCGAAGACCGGACGCGGAGAACTTCGGGGGGCCGCACAGCCACCTTCCGCCCCTGCCGGATTCGGAGAAACCCTCCGCGACGACACCTCAGGGCCGCCCGCCTCGCTGGGCGGTACGGCAGGGGGAGGCGTCTCGCTCTCCATCATCTCCGGAAGAAGATCCCCCGAAGACGAGCTCTGCTGCGAAGGGCTGAGGTCTGAGCTACAAGGTGAAATTTCGGTTAATCTTCTCAGAAATAAAATCAAGGGTTTCTCTCATCCCTCAAAAGGAAAATCTTTTCTCCACTTACGGCTCGTTGGAGGGCTGATCCCCTTGAGGGCGTAGTCCGGCCGAGGAACTCCCTGGCGTCGGACCCTCTGACGAGGATTTTCTCCCCCGTTTTGAGGCCATGGTTTCCGGGTCGTCAGAGGCGGCTCTCTTCTTCCCCTTATTAGAGGAATTGTCAGTTCCTCCCTTCGGAGCAGCCTCCTTCGAGGAGGCCTTAGCTTCCTTGTCCTCCCCCTCCAAAGGCATTATCTCCAGCATCCTGACCAACACGGGATCCGGCCTGGTTTCAGGAAGGGGAGCCGGACACCTGATCAGCTTTGCCTTCGCTATCCCCTCCTGTTTAAAAGGACGACTCTCTTAGGGGCAAGTTTATGACAATTATACGGATAGAAGGTCCGGGCACAGGGTTGCTTACTTGAGTATCTGGACGATTGCAGCTTAGGCATGCGTCCTCGGTTAAATCCGGACACGTCTCTTGTGATCCGAAGAACATTCTATACATCTCCGCGGGTGTTGCGCCCATAAAATTCTGGAGAGCTCGCGGTCCCTCTGGATTAAACTCCCACAGGCGAAGGGGGCGACGTTTGCCGGGCAATATTCGGCGAATCAGCATGACCTGCGTCACCTTGACCAAACTGAGGTCTCCTTCCAAGAGATCCTTAATTTGGCCCTGTAACAGGGGCACGTCTTTGGGCAAATCCCAATATAATTCTTTGTTGACCCATGACGCTAGCCGTGATGGGGGACCCGAGCGAAAGGCAGGAGGCGCCGCCCACTTGGCGCTCCTGGGAGCGGTGATATAGAACCATTCTCGTTGCCACAACCCGAGCTCCTCTTGAAAGGAGCCTTCGGGCCATGGAGCATCAACATTCTTACTTATGATAGCACCTCCGCACTCTGCGTGCCGTCCCTCGATCATCTTTGGCTCCAATCCAAAAGTCTTGAGCCATAATCCGAAGTGAGGAGTAACACGTAGGAACGCTTCGCACACAACGATGAATGAGGAAATGTGGAGGATGGACTCCGGAGCTAAGTCATGAAATTCCAGCCTGTAATAAAACAGCAGCCCCCTCATGAAGGGATCCATCGGGAAGCCTAACCCCCGAAGGAAGTGAGACATGAACACTACGCTCTCACCGGGCTGGGGACTGGGAATAGCCTGCTTTTGAGCAGGCAACCTATGCGGAATTTTGGCGGTCAAGAACTTAGCCTCTCTCAACTTTAGCACGTCCTCCTCCGTGACGGAGGAGGGCATCCATCGGCCTTGAAGGTCGGAACCGGACATTGCCGAAGGTCCGGAGCGCCTGGAATCTGGGGCCTAGGGTGTTGGAACTCAAGGCGACGGGCGAACTCGTTTGAGATTGGAGAAAAGAGTAAGGCCTTGGTCTCTTTATAAGAGGTTGAATACCAGGGGCCCTCCCCGTAACCGTCTGGGACTCGCCTTTAATCGAGAAAACATGCTAACGGGCACGATTGGGTTACCCACGTCCGTATTGATGAGAATCTCGTAAAAGGGGGGCACACGATCTCTGCTTCGACAAGACGTGCCAAGGAAACCGCCTCGCAAAACATGCTGAGGTGGAAAAGTAAAAACAATTTGAGTAAAGAACTTGGCCGTAGTGTGATGAAGCACTGCGGAATACGTCAGCAGATTTGATTTGTGTTAATATTATTCTCTCTATGGCAATATGTGGAAACTTATTTTGTAGAACCGGACACTACTCTTGGTGTTTACAATCTTCTATGAAGGACTTGGAGGAGGAACCCGCCTTGCAATGCCGAAGACAATTTGCGCGCCGGACTCGTCGTCATTGAAGCCTGGTTCAGGGGCTACTGAGGGAGTCCTGGATTAGGGGGTGTTCGGGTAGCCGGACTATACCTTCAGCCGGACTCCTGGACTATGAAGATACAAGATTGAAGACTTCGTCCTGTGTCCGGATGGGACTTTCCTTGGCGTGGAAGGCAAGCTTGGCGATGCAGATATTCAAGATCTCCTACCATTGTAACCGATTTTGTGTAACCCTAACCTTATCCGGTGTCTATATAAACCAGAGGGTTGTAGTCCGTAGGCAATCAACTCCATACACAACAATCATACCATAGGCTAGCTTCTAGGGTTTAGCCTCCTTGATCTCGTGGTAGATCTACTCTTGTACTACCCATATCATCAATATTAATCAAGCAGGAGTAGGGTATTACCTCCATCGAGAGGGCCCGAACCTGGGTAAAACAAAGTGTTCCCTGCCTCCTTTTACCATCCGGCCTTGACGCACAGTTCGGGACCCCCTACCCGAGATCCGCCGGTTTTGACACCGACACTAGGTTTTCAAACAGGCCGGAAAATTAAACACCGAGAACAGGGAAAAGGGATCGCAAAGAGAGGACGATGACGAAGAGCCACAACAACCGAACACAGGGGGACAGAAGAAGTTTCCCCCTCAGGTCAAAACAGTGAATATGATATATGCTACCCACATCCCCAAGAGGGAGAGCAAGCGCGTGCTCAGGGACATCTACGCGATAGAACCAGTCGCCCCAAAATTCTATCCATGGTCGTCATGCCCGATCACCTTTGATCGCCGGGATCACCGGACCAGTATCCGTGACGGGGGCTGATACGTTCATTTTGCATCATGCTTTTATATCGATATTTATTGCATTATGGGATGTTATTATACATTATGTCACAATACTTATGCCTATTCTCTCTTATTTTACAAGGTATTGTCTTGGGGCATAAAATTTCTGAAAGAGGCATTGAAGTCGATAAAGCTAAAGTTGATGCTATAGAAAAGATGCCATGTCCTAAGGACATCAAAGGTATAAGAAGTTTCCTTGGTCATGCTGATTTTTATAGGAAGTTCATTAAGAAATTCTTAAAAATTTCTCAGCCTCTGACTAATCTATTACAAAAAGATATTCCTTTTGTCTTTGATGATGATTGTGTGGAAGCATTTGAAATACTTAAGAAAGCATTGATTTCTGCACCTATTGTTCAGCCACCTGATTGGAATTTACCCTTTGAAATTATGTGTGATGCTAGTGATTATGCTGTAGGGGCTGTTCTAGGATAAAGAGTTGATAAGAAATTAAATGCTATCCAATATGCTAGTAAAACCCTAGACAGTGCCCAAAGAAATTATGCTACTACTGAAAAAGAATTTTTAGTAGTCGTTTTTGCTTGTGATAAGTTTAGACCTTATATTGTTGATTCTAAAGTAACTATTCACACTAATCATGCTGCTATTAAATACCTTATGGAAAAGAAAGATGCTAAACCTAGACTTATTAGATGGGTTCTCCTGCTACAAGAATTTGATTTGCATATCATTGATAGAAAGGGAGTTGAGAACCTCGTTGCAGACAACTTGTCTAGGTTAGAGAATGTTCTTGATGACCCACTACCTATTGATGATAGTTTTCCTGATGAACAACTAAATGTCATAAATGCCTCTCGTACTGCTCCATGGTATGCTGATTATGCTAATTATATTGTTGCTAAATTTATACCACCTAGTTTCACATACCAGCAAAAGAAGAAGTTTTTCTATGATTTGAGACATTACTTTTGGGATGACCCACATCTTTATAAAGGAGTGGATGGTATTATTATACATTGTGTACCTGAGCATGAACATGAATAGATCCTACTCAAGTGTCACTCCGAGGCTTATGGAGGACACCATGCTGGAGATAGAACTGCACATAAGGTATTGCAATCCAGTTTTATTGGCCTACTCTCTTCAAGGATGCTCGTAAGTTTGTCTTGTCTTGTGATGAATGTCAAAGAATTGGTAATATTAGTAGACATCAAGAAATGCATATGAATTATTCACTTGTTATTGAACCATTTGATGTTTGGGGCTTTGATTATATGGGACCTTTTCCTTCCTCTAACAGGTATACACATATTTTAGTTGCTGTTGATTACGTTACTAAGTGGGTAGAAGCTATTCCAGCTAGTAGTGTTGATCATAACACCTCTATTAAAATGCTTAAAGAAGTTATTTTTCCGAGGTTTGGAGTCCCTAGATATTTAATGACTGATGGTGGTTCACATTTTATTCATGGTGCCTTTCGTAAAATGCTTGCTAAGTATGACGTTAATCATAGAATTGCATCTCCTTATTACCCACGGTCTAGTGGTAAAGTAGAATTGAGTAACAGAGAGCTCAAATTAATTTTGCAAAAGACTGTTAATAGATCCAGAAAGAATTGGTCCAAGAAACTTGATGATGCATTATGGGCTTATAGAACTGCATATAAAAATCCTATGGCTATGTCTTCGTATAAAATGGTTTATTGAAAAGCATGTCACTTACCTCTCGAACTAGAACATAAGGCATATTGGGCTATTAAAGAGCTCAATTATGATTTTAAACTTGTCGGTGAGAAGAGGTTATTTGACATTAGCTCACTTGATGAATGGAGAACCCAAGCCTATGAAAATGCCAAATTATTTAAAGAAAAAGTTAAAAGATGCATGATAAAAGGATAGAAAAGCGTGAGTTTAATGTAGGTGATTATGTATTGTTATACAACTCTCGTTTAAGATTTTTTGCAGGAAAACTTATCTCTAAATGGGAAGGTCCTTACGTTAATGAGGAGGTCTATCATTCCAGTGCCATAAAAATCAACAACTTCGAAGGCACAAATCCAAAGGTGGTGAACGGTCAAAGAATCAAACATTATATGTCAGGTAATCCCATAAATGTTGAAACCAATATTAGTAAAACCGTAACCCCGGAGGAATACATAAGGGGCACTTTCCAGAATGTTTCAGACTCCGAAAAGGAATAGATATGTGGTACAGTAAGTGAGGGAGTCCTGGATTAGGGGTGTCCGGATGGCCGGACTATACCTTCAGCCGGACTCCTCGACTATGAAGATACAAGATTGAAGACTTCGTCCCGTGTCTGGAAGGGACTTTCCTTGGCGTGGAAGGCAAGCTTGGCGATACGGATATGTAGATCTCCTACCATTGTAACCGACTTTGTGTAGCCCTAACCATCTCCGGTGTCTATATAAACCGGAGGGCTTTAGTCCGTAGGAGAACATACAGAACAACAATCATACCATAGGCTAGCTTCTAGTGTTTAGCCTCTCCGATCTCGTGGTAGATCTACTCTTGTACTACCCATATCATCAATATTAATCAAGCAGGACGTAGGGTTTTACCTCCATCAAGAGGGCCCGAACCTGGGTAAAACTTCGTGTCCCTTGCCTCCTGTTACCATCCGGCCTAGACGCATAGTTCGGGACCCCCTACCCGAGATCCGCCGGTTTTGACTTCGACATTGGTGCTTTCATTGAGAGTTCCTCTGTGTCGTCGCCGTTAGGCTTGATGGCTCCTACAATCATCAATAGCGATGCAGTCCAGGGAGAGACCTTCCTCCCTGGACAGATCTTCGTCTTCGGCGGCTTCGCACTGCGGGCCAATTCACTTGGCCATCTGGAGCAGATCGAAAGCTATGCCCCTGGCCGTCAGGTCAGATTTGGAAGTTTAAACTACACGGCTAACATCCGCGGGGACTTGATCTTCGACGGATTCGAGCCACTGTTGAGCGCGCCGCACTGTCACGACGAGCATGATCTAGCTCTGCCGCCGAACAGTCCCCTGGAGGCTGCACCCGCATCGGCTTCGACCCTTAATTCAGAGCCAACTGCGCTGATCGAGGATGGGTGGTTAGACGCCGCCTCGGGGGCTACGATCCCAACGGCGATCGAGCCGAACACCAGCCCCGCACTCCGCGAGACTCGTGACTCCAAGGAGCCGGACTCCTCTCCGGACTCCGAACCCTCCGTGCCCCTGCCAATCAAATCCGATTGGGCGCCGATCATGGAGTTTACTGCCGTGGACATCTTCCAGCACTCGCCTTTTGGCGATATTTTGAAGACACTAAAGTCTCTCTCTTTATCAGGAGAGCCCTGGCCGGACTACGGTCAGCAAGGTTGGGATACGGACGATGAAGAAATTCAAAGCCCACCCACCACCCACTTTGTAGCCACTGTCGACGATTTAACCGACATGCTCGACTTCGACTCCGAAGACATCGACGGTATGGATGCCGATGAAGGAGACGATGAAGAACCAGCACCTATTGGGCCCTGGAAAGCCACCTCATCATATGACGTATACATGGTGGACGCACCAAAAGATGACGACGAGGAGCGGAAGGACGCACCAAAGGCTTGTTCCCTCGAGAAGTAGTCAAAGCGACGACGCAAGCGCCGCCCCAAATCCCGCCTCGACAGAAATAACGATCACACAGACCCAGCGCTGGAGCAGGGCTAACCACTGCCGGACAACGGCAATCCGGATAATCAAACCGAACAAACAAATTCTATCAAGGATAAATGGTCCGGACTACATAACGCCGGACAGGCACCCGGAGCAGCAGAATGCCCGTAAAAGGCTTGTTGCCACCGCGAGGAGTCTTAAAAAGCAGAAGCAAAGGCTCAAGGCTGCGTAAGACACACTCCAAATCAGATGGAGTAAAATACTCAACACAGCAGCAAGGTACGGCGACAATCGCCCCTCCAAGAGCTACCCAAAGCGGAAGCTGCTACCTGAATTCGATGAGGAGGCCTCAGACCCCCCACAACCAAATATCAAAGCAGCCACCTGGCCGGATAGACGACCCCTCTACCAACACAGAGCGGCATACAACGCCACTCACAATACAACATGTGAACCATGCGAGGGCTCGCATCCAAAGGACAGCGCAACAAGATCCATCTATGTACCACGCAAGCGCGCCCCAGCATACAATGCAACACAACAAACATCCGAACAACGCGGTACACCCAGCTACAGGGGTGCCGCACACCCCCTATGTTTCACCGATGAGGTGTTGGACCATGAATTTCCAGAGGGATTCAAACCCGTAAACATAGAGACATACGACGGAACAACAGACCCTGGGGTCTGGACTGAGGACTACATCCTTCATATCCATATGGCTCGAGGAGATGATCTCCACGCCATCAAGTACTTACCCCTCAAGCTCAAAGGGCCAGCCCATCACTGGCTTAAAGGCCTCCCCGAAAGCTCCATTGGAAGTTGGGAAGAGCTCGAAGACGCCTTTCGGGCAAATTTTCAAGGGACTTATGTCCGACCTCTGGATGCGGACGATTTGAGTCATATAACTCAACAGCCCGGAGAGTCAGCCCGAAAGCTTTGGAACAGGTTTCTTACTAAAAAGAACCAGATTGTCGACTGTCCGGATGCTGAAGCCTTGGCGGCTTTTAAGCATAGCGTCCGTGACGAATGGCTCGCCAGACACCTCGGCTAAAATAAGCCGAGAACGATGGCCGCATTAACAAACCTCATGACCCGCTTTTGTGCGGGTGAGGATAGCTGGCTAGCCAGATGCAGCACCAGCGACCCCAGTACATCTGAAGTTAGAAATGGAAACGGGAAATCACGGCGCAACATCAATAACAAACGCCGGAATAAAGAAGACAGCACGAAGGGCATGACAGTAAACGTCGGATTCAAAAGCTCTCGGCCAGGTCAAAAGCCGCCCTCTAAAGGCACCAGGGATGAACTATCCAGCCTCAACAAAATTCTGGACCAAGTATGTCAGATCCATAGTACCCCTGGTAAACCTGCTAATCATACCCATAGAGAATGTTGGGTCTTCAAGCAATCCGGCAAGCTCAACACTGTACACAAGGGGGAGGATAAACCAAGTGAAGACGAGGACGAGCCTCCCAAGCAAGACACTGGGGAACAAAAGAAATTTCCACCAGAAGTCAAAACAGTAAACGTGTTACATGTGATCAAGGAAAAAAACAACACGGCACTCCCAGGAAAATATACCCAAGTGCCTGTCACCGCGAAGTCCTGCCATTGGTCGTCTCAACCGATCACTTTCGACCATCACGATTACTCAGCAAGTATCCGACGCACAGGATGGGCTGCCCTGGTATTAGACCCAGTAATTGGAGGATATCACTTCACACGAGTCTTGATGGACGGTGGCAGCAATCTAAACCTAATATATCAGGATACAATCCGCGGGATGGGGTTAGACCCAACAAAAATTCGCCATAGCAATACTACCTTTAAAGGAGTAATGCCAGGCCTAGGGGCTCGTTGTACGGGCTCCCTCCTACTACAAGTTATATTCGGCTCCCCCGATAACTTCCGTCGCGAGCATTTAACCTTCCACATCGCTCCATTCCAAAGTGGCTATCAAGCACTGCTCGGACGCGAAGCTTTCGCTCGCTTCAATGCAATACCACACTACGCCTCCCTCACACTCAAGATGCCCGGTCCACGTGGCATCATTTTCAATGAACGGAAATATCAAGCAATCTCTGTGCGCCGAAGAGAGTGCGGCTGCCTTGGCAGCCGCACACTAAAGGCGCCCGGACCAGTGAAAGCATCCAATAGGTCGTCAAGACCTCAGACACAACTAATCGAGTCCGGTGCCCCTATTTGATACAAGGGGCTCAACGCGCGCAGACAAGTGGCAATTTCTTCTCATCTTGAATTATACATGGTTTCTTTAAAAACTATCTTTTTGCACGACAACTTTTTCACCTAAATTCCTCTCTTTTATAGACGATCATCGTGCTACACCCGTCCAGGATACGGCACAACGGAGACACAGGCGCAGATGTGCAGCAGGGACCCGCTCCAAGGATTCTTTTTAGATAAAGACCCTGCGTAAACCTTTTTTACTATCTCTTGTTGATACATATCCACCGTTGAGAAGGATGCTGACGTCTTGGCATGTGGCCACGCCAGAACAATGCACGTACATGGACACAAGGGGCTTCTTACAAAGGCCATTATTTAGGCCCGGTTTATACCACAAAGACCGAATACCTTAGGGAGTGTTCGGCGTCGCGAGTTTGGCCCTATATGCATCAGCTCCGAATCATTGTCTTTGGTCAAATGTTGGGTTTGCCCGGCTCCTGTGTTTTGGTGCCTTACATTCCGCTTTACCGGCTAAGGTAGCACCAGGAGAACTACTGCGATTGTGCCCTGGTTCATTCGGACGAGCACCTCAGTAGAGAAAGCCGAAAACTGACTGTCATGATATAGCGTGAGACTGGTCAACCACTCGATGACCTATTGGAATGTTAGAATTCCTCCGCCTTAACGAAGGGCCGTTTTCCGGCCAGGCATGTACGCACCCCGGGATCGGGAGAGTGCGGAGCCACCAGGGGCTATCTAGTAGCCCCAGTGTCAAACTCCTATGGCTAAGTGAAAGTGCTAAAGCATTATAGTCCGGTTGCCTCGCTCGCTCCGCTATCACCTCCTTAATAGGACCAAGACGTTGGGTTAAGTGTGAATGCATGTTTTTTGCAAGCACCTCCGCATTATATGCGTGGGGGTTGAAACCGGCGGCTGCAATCTTTCAGGTTATACACATGTATACATAAACGGCCGCCCAGGAGGCATCATATTACTTTCAGGCAAAAGTATAAAAATAGCCTTATAAAAATTTATAAAAGCATTTCGCTTACAATGAGATTACATATCACTCAAACATAATATCTTTTGAGCACTGGGTCTCTATCGAACGAGCACCCTCAAAAACTTCTTCAAAGTAGTGCTCAGCAGCCATTCGACCTATGGCCGAATCCCGCGCTGCAACAGTGGTAGCATCCATCTCCGCCCAGTATGCTTTAACACGGGCAAAGGCCATCCGTGAGCCCTCTATGCACACCGACCTCTTCATCGCATTAATGCGCGGCACCACGTCAAGGAACTGCTGCACCAAGCTGAAATAGCTGTTCGGTTTTGGCCTTTCCGGCCATAGCTGATCCACAACAAACCTCATGGCGAGTCCGGACAACCTATTCAGTTCGGCCCATTCGGCTAATTGGTCAATCAATGAAAGCAGACGCTCGGGAGAATGGATTTGTGTCCAAAACAGCTGGTCCACTCCACGGTCCGTCTGACCTTGGAAGTACTTGGCCGCATCGGCAGCGCTCGCCGCCAAATCCATATACACATCCTCCGAACTCCACAACCGATCCAGAGAGGCATACCGTGGATCTCCGAACTTCCTCCGCAACATAAAGGATTTCCCAGCTACAATATCCCTGGCTTCCCGCAGCTCCTCCTTCTTCGCCCTCATAGCAGAGCGGATGTCTTTTCTCGTCGCAGCAGCCTTCTCAAGGTCCGATGCCTTCGCTAGGTTTTCCTTTTCAAGAACCCGGCAACGGTCGGCGGCGACTTTTAATTCTATGGCCATCTTGGCCATCTTATCTCGGCTCTCGCCATGCATGGCCTTCTCGGCTTTCAACTCTTCGTCCGCCTTCAAAGTAGCCGCATTACCAAACCTTGCTTGTTCCTTGGTGTCGGAGTAAATGACCACGGGTAGCCTAGCCGGCTCTCCCTGGCCCTTCTAAAAAATTACGAGCCGATCTGGCCCTCAAGAGTCCAAGACGTGGGGCCGCCTTCCCCTTGCCGGCTGTCTCCCAGGCCAACTGTCGGAAGGCGGCCCGACTTTAGCCCTCATGAAGAAAGCTGCGGGAGGGCCGCCTCCAAGAAGCCCGGCACGCCCGATGGCGCTTGCCACGACGCGCTGCAAGGCGTCGCCAATGTCTGTGCAGCGAGCGGCCTCGCCGACCTCCTTGATGAGACCCTCATCTCCGACGAGCTCGCCTGTGACGTGGGCACCGACCACCTCGTCAACCTCCTCGGCCAGCTCCACGTCTCCGACGAGCTTGCTGTGGACTTGGAGTCTGTTGGCTCCACCGATCCGATGTCTGTCGACTCCGACACGGCCTCGCTCGACGCTTTCCCCACCAACGCCGCGATCTAGAACGACCCTCTTCCCCAGGCCGATGGCTGCGACGGCGCCACCGCCGAGGTGATGGTCATCGGCCACGGCGGCGCTTCTGGCGAGAACGCCTTCGATGCCCCGCATGCAGCGGTCCACGATTTGTCCATCCCCCTCCCGGCCGATGCCGACGCTGAAGCACTGGAGGCTCGCCGCCTCGCCCTCCTTGCGGAGGGCCGGAAGTTGGCCTCCATGAGACGCCTCACCGAGGCCCACCAGCACGAAGCCGACCGCGCCGCCTTTGGGACGCCGCCCCCAGGAGGGCCAAGCCGAGCCGGCGTTGTCAGACAGCGCGGCGCTACCCTCGCCAACACGCTAGGAGTCGACCGCCTAGTCTACGCCACTCCACTCGAGAACCTGCGTGCCGCCCAGGCGGCCGTAGACAAGCTGGATGGACTGGGGGCCGAAGAACTCCCCCACATGACCAGACGCATCCAGCAACTAATCGATGCAGCCGCACAGCGGCACGAAGCCGACGCCCGCGCGGGAAGCCCTCCCCCGCGCCGAGAGCACGGCGCGACGTCCCGGACGCCGACTGTGGGTAAAACCCGCATGCGACACGAGAAGGAGCCGGCTGCCAGCCGAAGCCGAACCCGGACCTCCATCGAGCGAGACGCAGAAGGCCGTCCCAGGGCCGTGGAGCGGCGGGGCAACCCGCCTCCGCCTCTGCCTCGCAGGGAGAGATATCCCACCCCACCGCCTGTCACACATCCGACTCTCAACGGCCGACTAGGTCTCCGTGAAGGAGTCGGCGAGAATGACGCCCGCCATCGGATCAACCACCTAGCGTGATCACTGGCGCTAGAAGAAGAAGATGATGTCGGCCCGCCTTACTTCGGCCCCCGCATCTGCGACGAGCCTTTCCCCAAAGGGTTCTCACTCCCGAGAGACACGCCCAAGTACAACGGCTCCGTGAAGCCGGAAGATTGGTTGATTGACTACTCCATCGCGGTTCGCATAGCAAACGACAACAGGCGTGTTGCCGTGAAGTACGTGCCCCTCATGCTGCAAGGCACGGCGCGGACCTGGCTCAATAGCCTCAGGTCCTACAACATCAACAGCTGGCTAGACTTCACGGAAGCCTTCGTCCGCAACTTCACCAGCACCTACAAGCGGGCTCCCAAGCCCAGACAGCTCTCCTTGTGCGTACAAGGCCCTGCCGAGTCCACTCGCGACTACCTCACGCATTGGGCCGAGCTCCGCAACTCTTGCGAAGGGGTGCACGAGGTGCAAGCCATAGAATACTTCACTGTCGGGTGCCGAGAAGGCACCCTCCTTAAGCACAAGCTCCTCTGCGACAAGCCGACTACCCTCGATGAGCTTCTGGTCATAGCGGACAAGTACGCCACCGCTGACTCCTCAATGAAGACTGAACTCTGGGTAGACGCGTCCGGGAAGGTAATCAACCCGGCGCCCAAGACACCGGCTGGGCACTCCGGCCGACGCCCGTACCAGAACGACCACAAGCGCAAGGGCCCCGTGCCGCTCTCCACCAGCCGGCAGGTGGCCACCGTCGAGGACGAGCGGCCCGAAGGGCGGCCCACGCCCAAGAAACCGAAGGGCGGCAGGCCGGCTTGGCAGCCGGCCTTCTCCTACGAGCAGACTCTCGACGCCCCATGCAAGTTCCATAGCGGTGCAAAGCCGTCCAAGCACACAACCCGGAAGTGCCACTGGCTCACCCGAATCTCCAAAGGCGAAGGGCTCGCGCCGCCTCCGCCTGCTGGTCCGCCGCCTCCGGCTCTGCAGCTGCCGACCACTCGGCCAGCAGTCGGAGCTGTGCGCGATGAGTTCCCCGACGAGCATGCTGCCTATGTCATCTTTACAAGCCAGTCCGAAGGACGGCGTAGCAAACGCCGAGAGTACCAGGAAGTCAGCGTGGTCGCTACCAACCCCGCCGAGCACATGCACTGGTCAGAAAAGCCTATCAGCTGGAGCCGGGCCGACCACCCAGAGGTGATGCCATCACCTGGCTCTTATGCATTGGTTTTGGATGCCACCCTTGCAACGGACAGACGCGCCGCCCGTTTCTCCCGAGTGCTGATAGACGGCGGGAGCAGCATCAACATCCTGTACCGTGACACCCTGGAGAAGCTGAACGTCAAGACGAAGCAACTCATGCCTACTCGGACTGTGTTCCATGGCATTGTACCTGGCTTGTCCTGTGCCCCCATTGGCAAGATCAAGATTGATGTACTCTTTGGGGACAAGGAGCATTTCCGCCAAGAAGCGATCTGGTTTGAAGTGGTGGACCTGGAGAGCCCCTACCATGCATTGCTTGGCCGTCCTGCCTTGGCCAGGTTCATGGCTGTTCCCCACTATGCTTACCTCAAAATGAAGATGCCGAGCGCCAAGGGCATCCTCACCGTAGCCGGCGATTACAAGAAATCTTCTGAGTGCGCTGCAGCCAGCAGCCGGCTGGCCGAGTCCCTTGTGATTGCCGAAGAAAAGAAGATGTTGGACCGAGTCGTGGCCATGGCCAGCAAACAGCCGGCCCTATCCCTCGATCCCAAGGAGTGTGATGCCCAAGGATCTTTCCAGCTGGCCAAGGGGACGAAGAAGATACCTGTTGACCCCGAGCACCCAGAAAGTTTTGCCGTCATCGGGGCAAACCTAAACAGCAAATAGGAAGGCGAGCTCGCTGACTTCCTCCATGAGAATCAGGATATCTTTGCATGGTCCCCTAAGGACATGCCAGGTGTTCCGAAGGAATTCGCCGAGCACAAGCTACATGTCCGAGAAGGCGCAAAACCAGTCAAACAACCCCTCCGCTGACTGTCGGAGGAGAAAAGAAGGATTGTGGGAGAGGAGATAGCCCGGCTTCTAGAAGCCGGCTTCATTATGGAGGTTTTCTTTCCAGAGTGGCTCGCCAACCCGGTCCTCGTGCTAAAGAAGAACAACAAGTGGCGCATGTGCATAGACTACATGAGCCTCAACAAGGCCTGCCCCAAAGATCCCTTTGCCCTGCCAAGGATTGATCAAGTGATAGACTCCACGGCCAGATGCGAGCTGTTGAGTTTCTTGGATGCTTACTCAGGATACCACCAGATAAAGCTAGATCCGGCTGACCGCCTGAAGACCGCCTTCATCATGCTGTTCGGAGCTTTCTGCTACCTGACTATGACATTCGGCTTGAGAAATTTCGATGCCACTTTTCAGCGTTGCATGCAGAAGTGCCCCCTCAAGCAGCTCGGCTGAAATGCCCACGTCTACATAGACGACATTGTGGTGAAGATGGAGAAGCGCGACACCTTGCTGGAGGACCTCAAGGAAACATTTGAGAACCTGCGCCGGTTCCAGGTCAAGCTCAACCCCGAGAAATGCGTGTTTGGAGTGCCAGCCGGCCAGCTCCTAGACTTCCTGGTCTCCGAACGCGGCATCGAATGCAACCCAATAAAGATCAAGGCCATTGAGAGAATGGCGATTCCCACCAAACTTCGAGACGTCCAGAAGTTCACCGGGTGCTTGGCCTCCCTGAACCGCTTCATCAGCCGGCTCGGAGAGAAAGCTCTCCCCCTCTACCGTCTCATGAAGAAGACCACTCACTTTGAGTGGAACGACCAAGCCGACCAAGCTTTTCACGAGCTGAAGAAGATGCTGGCCACGCCGCCTATCCTGGCGGCGCCGACTGAGAAAGAGCCCATGCTCCTCTACATTGCTGCAACCAGCCGGGTGGTCAGCACCGTCATCGTAGTCCAGCGCCCAGAAGAGGGCCGAGCCCAGCCGGTCCAGAGGCTGGTGTACTATTTGAGCGAGGTGCTGTCTACCTCGAAGCAGAACTACCCGCACTACCAGAAGATGTGCTATGGCGTGTACTTCGCCGCCAAGAAGCTGAAACCCTACTTCCAAGAGCACCCCATCACGATCGTATGCACCGCCCCTCTTGCCGAGATCATAGGCAGCCGGGATGCATCCGGCCGAGTGGCGAAATGGGCCATCGAGCTGGCCCCCTACACGATCTTCTACCAGCCTCGCACCGCCATCAAGTCCCAAGCATTGGCCGACTTCCTCGTCGACTGGGCCGAGACCCAGTACCTACCGCCAGCTCCCGACTCCACTCATTGGCACATGCACTTCGACGGGTCCAAGATGCGCACCGGCTTGGGAGCCGGTGTCATCCTCACCTCTCCCAAAGGCGACAAGCTCAGATACACGCTGCAAATTCACTTTGCCGCCTCCAACAACATGGCCGAGTACGAGGCGCTCATACACGGGCTCCGGCTTGCCAAAGAGCTCGGCATACACCGGATCTTGTGTTACGGTGACTCGGACTTGGTAGTCCAGCAATCATCCGGCGACTGGGACGCCAAGGACGCAAATATGGCAAGCTACCGCTTCCTTGTTCAGCAAATCAGCGGGTACTTTGAAGGATGCAAGTTCCTCCACGTACCGCAAGCCGACAACGAGCTAGCTGATACCCTGGCTCGAATAGGCTCCACTCGGCAGGCAATACCAACCGGTGTCTCTCTGCAACGCCTCCTCAAGCCGTCTATCAAGCCGTCTCCAGAGTCCGATTCCATCTTCGTGCCGCCTAACCCCGACGCGGCCGGGTCCGGCTCGAAGAACCAAGCAGGACCCGGGGACTTCGATAGTCGGCCCAGGGACGTCAGTAGGCGGCTCGGGGACTTCCGTAGTTACGCCGGACCCGAGGACTGCCACACCCGGCTCGGGGACTGCGGTAGTCGGCCCAGGGACTGCACCAACACAACAGGTGGTGGCCGACTCCAGCATTTCACCACCCAGCCCGCCCGCCCTGGTCACAGTAGCCGTGTTGGCAATAGAAGAAGTCACAGCTCCATCATGGGCTCAGTCCATCCTCAACTTCCTAATAAACCAAGATCTGCCGGCTGACGAAACAGAGGCAAGACAAGTCCAACGTCAAGCCGGAGCATACACAATCGTCAACAGAGAGCTCATCAAGCGCAGTGTCACTGGAGTCTTCCAGCGATGCGTCGAGCAAGAAAAGGGCATTGCAATCCTCAGAGACATCCACCAAGGAGAATGCGGCCACCATGCGGCCTCAAGATCGCTCGTCGCCAAAGCTTTCCACCATGGGTTCTTTTGGCCGACTGCTTTGGATGACGCCAAGGAGTTAGCTAAACATTGCAAAGGGTGCCAAGTCTTCAGCTCCAAGCAACACATGCCGGCTTCGGCACTCAAGACCATTCCCCTCACTTGGCCCTTCGCTGTTTGGGGACTGGACATGGTGGGCCCATTCAAGACGGCGCGCGGCGGCATGACACACCTCCTTGTCGCCGTGGACAAATTCACCAAATGGATCGAGGCAAAGCCGATCAAGAAGCTGAATGGGCCGACTGCCGTGACATTCATCGCAGATATAACAACTCGCTATGGCGTGCCACACAGCATCATCACCGACAACGACACGAATTTCGCCAAGGGAGCATTGGCACGTTTCTGCGCGACGCAGGGCATCCGGTTGGACTTAGCGTCCGTTGCCCACCCACAGTCAAACGGCCAAGTCGAGCGAGCCAACGGCCTCATCCTCTCCGGCATCAAGCCCCTACTGGTCGTGCCACTGGAACGTTCGGCTGGCTGTTGGCTCGATGAGGTGCCGGCCGTCCTCTGGAGTCTGCGCACTACCCCAAACAAGTCAACCGGCTTCACTCCTTTCTTCCTCGTGTATAGTGCCGAGGCAGTCATCCCAACTGACATCGAGTTCGACTCGCCTCGGGTAACCATGTACACAGAGGCGGAGGCCAAGGAAGCATGAGAAGACGGTGTCGACCTGCTGGAAGAAGGCCGGCTGTTAGCCCTCAGCCAGTCCGCCATCTACCAGCAGGGCTTGCACCGCTACCACAGCCGGAAGGTCAGACCAAGATCTTTCCAAGAAGGCGACCTCGTGCTCCGGCTGATCCAGCGAACAGCTGGCCAGCACAAGCTCTCGGCCCCTTGGGAAGGCCCCTTCATCATCAGCAGAGCGCTGGGAAATGACTCCTACTACCTGATCGACGTACAGAAGCCAAAGGCACGAAAAAGAGACGACTCTGGCAAAGAGTCGGAACGACCATGGAACGCCAACCTCCTCCAAAGATTTTACAGTTGAAATGCAGTATGTATCACGCTAACTTTTGTACTAAGTACGAGACAATAGGCCCCCCGAGGAGAGCTCGGGGACTGCCATCTTTTATCTATAAATGAAGAGTATCATGCTTATGATCATGTCATTACATTCACTTTTTTCGTCCGGCACCGGGTTCGACTAGTCGGCCCGGGGACTGGCCGCCTTGAGTTATATTAGAAGTCCTACCCGCGGTCAGACAAGTAGTGTGCCGGCACCCAAGCCTTCTCTTGCCAAAAGTCGCAGTGCGAAGAACCGGCTGTCCGGCTGGCAAGAGTTAAAGGCAGGAAAGGACGCCCACACGAAAAACGGCTAGGGACTAACGGACTAATATAACAAAAGCTGGTTTTTCTCCCACCACCGACCGACTACCAGAGTAGCCGGCCGGCCAGCTTCCATTCACCTCGCTTCAATCTAAGAAAGCTCGAGTACTTGCCTTCCCCCAGAATAAAAAAAAATATAGCCAAGTTCTTCCTTAGCCGCAGGCTGCAGAGCAGCTGCCGGTTGGGAAGGCAGCAGCTAGGGGAAGGCGGCAAAGGAAACAGACTAAAGATAAAAGGCATACGTGAATGGAAGCCAAACACACACACGATCATATTTACACAAAAGGCCTTCGAAAGGACAACATTCAACATAGTTTGAATACACCCCCAGTGGGTGGAACTGCACAAGTTTAACAAAAATTGTTCAAAGAGTAACAAGCAGGAAAAGCAAGGACGGCAGATTAAGCCAAGGGAGCGATTGGCGAGTCGGGCAGGTCGGTAGAGACGGCAGTGCCGGCTGGAGGAGTGGCCGGCTGGCGAATCTTGGCATGATCACCACCTCCCGCAGAGGGCGCGCTAGCACGCGCCTCGTTGCTAGAGGCATGGTCAGGCTGGGGCTGGCTTGCCGCTTCACCGGCCAGCTCGACGTCTTCGCCTTCCTCCCCTTCATTGTCTTCACCTTCATCGCTAGAAGCGATCCCCTCGGCCGAGTCCTCACCCGCTGCCGGGTCCAGCCCGAACCATTCCTCCGGCTGGGCAACGCCGTCGTCATTTATTTTAGGAGCGAAGTCGCTGATGTCAGTGCACTCGGCGATCGTCGAGGCACGCTGAGCGATAGCCGGCCGCACCTCCTCCAACTCCTCGTCGGCCTCCAGCCGCCAGGTGCGCAGCTGGTCCAGGTTCAGCCCGGGATACTAGGCTCGGACGAACTCCAACGCCCGCCCAGCTCCAAGCCGGGCCGCCGATGCCTTCCAGGCCTCGAAGCGGCCAACCGCAACCTCCAGCCAGTCGACAGTCCGACTTGGGGTGCGGGGAATCGTTTCGCCTGGCCAGAGGGCGGCCAACACCTGCGCCCCGGCGCGCTGCAGGCGGCGGAGCATGCGGTGAGCCGGCTGCAGCCGGGCTTGGACCGCCAAGAGTTGCTCCTCAAGCGTCCGGCTCGCGTCTGGCGCAATTTTAGCCCCCGCCTGCCGGCGCGCCTCGCGGTGGGCCTCGATGGTTGGGTGGCGAAGACGGAGTAGCCGGGGATGTAGTCTGCACAGAGAACAAAAAGCAGCACAAGTCAGAACACAAATCAAGGGGCAAGGGGCAAGCAAGGAGTGAGGAAGGCAGCTTACCATCGATCGGATCCTCAATCCGGCCGAAGCCCTCACTCAGCGCTTGTTTCGCCTCAGCCCAGCCCGCCGCTTCGGTCTCGAACTCGGCCTTCAGGGCGTCCTCGATGTCCTGCACCTTCTTCAGGGCCGCCTCGTGGCTCTCCTCCTGGTCGGCCAACTTCTTGGCCAGGCGGTCACGCTCCAGGACCAAGGCATTGTACTCGGCTTCCTTGGCGCGAAGGGCGGCCTAGGCCCCGCTGAGCTGCCCCCTCAAGTCGGCATTGGCTCCTGCAAGCATGAAGACAAAGGAAAAATCAATAAGGAAGAAGTCGTCAAGGAAGATCCGACCCGACTGCTCCGCAGTCGGCCCGAATCTCGGGACTACACCCAGTGGGTGCGCTGACGCGCCCCCACAGGAGATGAACGAAACAAAGCACGCACTCCAGCTGCTGGTCAGGTCCTCGGTTTTCCGGCCCAGCTCCTGAGCCTGGGAGTTGAAGGCAGCAGCGCGAAGGTTATGATACTCCTGGAAGATCAGACATGATACGAGGATAAGATAGTTGTCAGGACTTAGTAAGTTCCAAGCCGCCTGCTCAGCAGCCGACTCGGAACTCGGGGACTACACCCAGTGGGTATGCTGACACGCCCCCATGGAAGAAATCAAAAAAGCAAAAACAACCAAGGCCAGAGGGCTCACCCGGATGACGGCCCGCGTCGCGAGGAACTCTTGGGTGTATCGCTGCAGCGAAGCGGCCTGGGCGGTCGTCCACTATGCGGTCGGAGAGGAGCTGGCGCTCTAACCCTGCGGCCCCGGCCGTCGGCGGAAGAAGAGGGTTCTGCCGAGGGCAAACCAATTGATCAGAAGTCGGCCATCATGAGGCCGGCTACAAAAAGGAAGAAAAGAAGAAAAACTTACGGCAGGCGGAGGGTTGGCGCGAGAATACGGCCCCTTGCCGTATCGCCAATCCTCGGCGAGCTTGCAGTTGGAGATGTAGTTCACCATGTAAGACACCTCTGCATGAGGCATCTCCCTGGTGCTCAGCCGGCACGGGTTGAAGCGGCCGCTCATCTGGCAAATCATGTGAGGCCGGCCTTGGAGCGGAAGTACTCGGCGCTCCATGAAGGCGGCCACTAGGTCGGCTCCGGTCAGGCCCTCCGACTAGATCATCACCCGGATCCGGGAGACGGCTGCGTTCCCGGCCTAAGACAAGGACCTGGCCCAGTAGCTCCATGAGGGTTACCTCCCAGCCAGCGGGCCGGCTACGTAAGCTGGCAGGTTGACGTAGTCGCCTTGCTGGGCGATGTTCTTCACGTAAACGTAGGACTTCTGCCAGAGTTTCACCGACTGGATCAGCGGGATGGGCGGGAACGGATTGTTCTCGCCCGTCCGCCTCATGGCAATGAAGGCTCCGCAGGGGGCGGGCACGCCCGCGACAACGGTGCCGAGCTTGCTTTGGAAGAATTCTCCCCAAAGCTCGAGAGTGGGGAGAACCCCAAGAAAGCCCTCGCACAAGGTGACGAAAGCCGACTGCAGCATCACCGCGTTGGGCGTGACGTGATGCGGCTGGAGGTGGTAGAATTCAAGAAAAGCATGAAGGAATCCGCTCGCCGGGAGGCCGAAGCCGCGCAGGCAGTGCGAGCGGAAGATTACCCGCTCGCCCTCCTCCGGTGCCGACAAAATCTCCCTCACCGGCGCCTGACGAACCCGCACGTAGTTCTCGCCCGGCAGGCGCCGCGTCCGGCGGAGGAACTCGACGTGGTCCTCGTGGACGTTGGAGCCATCCCACGAGCTCGACAACGCCATGGGAATGACGCGGCGAGGAGCAAGACGATGCAACGGCGGAGACGTGCATGACCCCGCTACGGCGGGACCAAAGGAACCGAGAGGTCCGACGGCGGCGCGGCGCGGCAATGGGTTGCTGCGGCGGCGTAGGGAAGAAGAAGGAAGGTGAGAAGGGGCGGAGCGAGGGAGAGTGTGCGAGCCTCTGCCGCTCCCCCTCCTCCCGCTACTTATAGACCCGCGCGGCGGAGCCGAGGAGGCGTGGTATGGGTGAACGTGGGGTCAACTGCGCCCACTCCCCCATGTCCCATGATTATTGCACCCTGATGGCGTAATAAAACCGCCGCGGGAAGGCGAGCGGTCCGTGTGGGCCGCAGAAGATCCGCGCTCGGGCCGAGGCCTAGGAGTGGCGGGCCCAGGCCTGCGGCGGCGTCCCATTGCGCGCGTGCGTTGGCAGGTTTTCCTTGCCACGTGGCCCGCGGGATGGCGCGCGGTCAGCTCGCAGGCCGACCCACATTCCCGCCTACGAGAAACGGAGCTTTCCGAAGACGGCGCACATGAGCAAAGCCGGCTCCTCAGGATAGGAAGCTGACCAAGCTTCTCGTCCCTTTGTTAGCCTCGAAGCTCGATCAACTTCGGGGACTACTGTCGGAGTAAATGACCACGGGTAGCCTAGCCGGCTCCCCTGGCCCTTCTAAAAAAATTACGAGCCGATCCGGCCCTCAAGAATCCAAGATGTGGGGCCGCCTTCCCCTTGCCGGCTGTCTCCCAGGCCGACTGTCGGAAGGCGGCCCGACTTTAGCCCTCATGAAGAAAGCTGCGGGAGGGCCGGCTCCAAGAAGCCGGCCATGAGAAGACTGACTCCAAGAGGCCGGCTCCCACCAAGCGGTCAAGATGGTACCCTCGAAGTCTGCATCCACATAACGGCGATGTGACGGGGCGTGGCTATAGTAAAGCCTGCCACCCCCAAACCCTGGAGCACGCCTGGCACCGTGCACCATACGGGGTGGCCATGACCCATCCGGCACGGCACTATTGCCATGTTGACCCTGACGTCACCCACGGCGGGCTGCCAACGCGGCCCACGGGCGGTGGGCCCCTTCAGGCAGAGAGACACCCGAAGGCGGCCAGGCCTCCCCTAGTCGGCCCGAGACGGGGCCGGCTCCCCGCAGCCGGCTTGCCCCCTCCCTCGAAGGAGACGCCCCATTAAGGAGACAAGATGCGGTGAGGATACAGCGATCACCCGCCGGGCGGCAGCGCTGTAGCCACGCCCACCTCAGCGAAGCCCTTGTCACCAGGTTGAGGCAACAGTAACCAGCCATCGACAAGGCCCTGGACAGTGGGGCCTGCCTGTCGACCAAGGAGCCGGCAGCCGGCGGGACCCACCAGCCGGCCGGACCCAGTAGCCGGCACAGAAGCCGGCGAGCGTAGACACAGACGGCTGGGGCCCACGCCCAGCCGGATTACCATTGTACCCCTGGGGGTGATCCTATATAAATCCCCCGGGGCACCCATGCAAAGGATTGATCTGAGCTAGTGTTAGACACCACATAGAGAGGGGAAGAGAGCTAGCCGTGCCCTTCTTCTTCCTCTCGCCAAGCAGCTCAAGGAGCATCTTGTAGCCACTCGTTCATCTAGTGATCATGCGGAGACCCCGCAGAGCAGCAGTAGGGGTGTTATCTCCTCGGAGAGCCCCGAAGCTGGGTAAGATTCGCCGGCGTGCATGTCTTCGCCTCATCCCTCTTCCAGGCATCGGCAATGTCTTACTGGCTCCCGCAATGATAAGCCACCCGTTGGCATATGTCGCACCTACCACCCGACACTTGGCTCGGGCAAGTTCTGCCCGCAAGGCTTCAACAGTGGCAGCTCCATCTGCAGTCACAACATATTAAAGATACTGGCATCATGCTGCTCTTACTATGTGGCATTTACCAGATAATGACACTTACCCTGTGCCTCGTCAAGCCTTTTGTTAACAAGCTCGATGTCAGCGTCTGCGGCATCCAACTGCTGTTTTAAATGGGCAAACTCGCTAGTCCCGCTAGCCACCGGAGCTTCCATCACCTGCACATAGAGGCAGTATGGTTATTACCTGGGAATATGATCCTCTGTTCGTCGTTGTTTCCGATGACCACCAGAGTCTCAGGGGCTACTATCTACACAGGGCACACCTAGCATGTGCAGGACTATCATACATTATTTTACGTACCTCAAAGCCTGTCAGTAGACTCATAAAAGCTTCATGCAATCCGCTTTCGGTGGGCGAGATTCTCTCCATCACCGTATTCATCAGCACACGGTGTTCATCTAAGATGGCCGCTCGCCCCACCAACTCCCTCAGAACATCCGATCGCACACCAGACGGTGCCGGACTCTTTTGTCCGCTCTCTTTGGGATCCGGGCACTGGGAGCTTCGGGGGTCAATGGGATTATCTTCTGGCCTCACCGGACTCGGAGAGGCCCTCCGCGACGACACTTCGGGGTCGCCTGCTTCCGGAGCGGAGGAGTTCGGAGGAGGCGTTTCGCTCTCCATCATCTCTGGAAGAAGATCCCCTGAAGACGAGCTCATTTGAGAGGGGCTAAGGCCCGAACTGCAAAGATATATGCGGTGGTTATTTTCTCAGAAGAAAAAGATGGCATACATGTACTATTAAAGTATTTTGGGTCACTTATGACTCGCTGGAGAATTGATCCCCCCCGCGGACTTTGTGCGGCAAAAGCACCCTCCAAGGTTGGACCCTCTGTGGGAGACTTCTTCTCCCATTTGGAAGCTTCGGCTTCCGAATCCCCGGGCGCAATCCTTTTCCTCCTCCGGTCGTCTTCCTTCATGGAGACGCTCGCTCCCTCGGATAGAATGGGCAGCGTTGGGGGCCCGCATCCGCCCGTATTATCCTCCCCAGTATCTTCCTTCAAGGGCTCCGGGCAAGGTGCGACCTGGAGCATCTTTTCCAATACCGGATTGTCCAAACCCTTAGGGAGGGGGGCCGAACACCGAATCAACTTTGCCTTTGTTAGCCAGTCCTGGTCAAAAATCGAACTCTCAGAAATAACTTCGTAACAAATGAGAGATAGTATGTTCGGCCGGAAGATTCCTTACCTGTTCGGCAGCGTGGTTACTGCTCAGGCCCACGCCCTCGGTGATTTCCGAACACTCTACCTGAGGTCCGAAGAATGACTTGTACATCTCCTCGTGCGTCAGGCCGAGGAAGTTTTGAATGACACGCGGTCCCTTAGGATTGAACTCCCACAAGCGAAGGGGCCGGCTTTTGCAAGGTTGGACTTGACGAACCAGCATAACTTGTATTACCGCAACCAAACTAAAATCTCCATTGAAGAGATCTCGAATGCGGCTTTGCAGTATAGGCATGTCCTTGGCTGGACCCCAGCTCAGACCTCTGCTGATCCATGACATCAGTTGTGGTGGAAGGCCCGAGCGGAAAACAGGGGCGGCCGCCCACTTGGCACTTCTAGGAGCCGTGATGTAGAACCACTCCTGTTGCCACAATCCAGACACCTCTGGAATGGAACCTTTGGGCCATGGAGCTCCCATCATCTTGCATATCGAGGCACCTCCACACGCTGCATGTTGCCCCTCGATCATCTTCGGCTTTACTTCAAAGGTCTTGAGCCACATGCCAAAGTGAGGGGTAACCCGGAGGAAGGCCTCACACACGATAATAAATGTCGTGATATGAAGAAAGGAGTCCAGAGCTAGATCATGGAAATCTAGCCCGTAATAAAACATCAAACCCCTGACGAAAGGATCCAGAGCAAGGCCTAGACCTCGGAGGAAGTGGGAGACGAACACGACGTTCTCGTTGGGTTCGGGGGAGGGGACGACCTGCCCTCAGGTAGGCAACCGATGCAAAACCTCGATGGTCAGATATCTGGCCTCCCTCAACTTTTTGATGTCTTCTTCCGTGACGGAGGAAGGCACCCATCGGCCTTGAAGGCTAGATCCGGACATGATTGAAGGTTCGGAGCACCTGACCTGAACTTTGGGTGTTTGAGCTTGAGGTGGGGGAAGGATTCGATTGAGCACGGGAGGGAAAAAATAAAAGCCTTGTCCCTTTATAAAGAGGGTGAATATCAAGCGTCCTCTCCGTGGCCGTTTGGACTTGCCAATAGTCTAGGAGTCCTAGAAGCGGTTGGGTTACCCACGCCCGTATTGATGAGAATCTCGGAATAAGGGGACACGATCTCTGCTTCGACGAGACATGCCAAGGAAACCGCCTCGCATGACACACTAAGGTGGGACAATAAAACGAATAAAGGCTTGGCCGTGGTGCGTCACACTACAGAATACGTCAGCAGATTAGATTTGTGTAAATATTATTCTCTCTATGGCAATATGTGGAAACTTATTTTGCAGAGCCGGACACTATCTTTGTGTTCAAAATCTCCTATGAAGTACTTGGAGGAGGAACCCGCCTTGCAATGCCGAAGACAATCTGCGCGCCGGACTCGTCATCATTGAAGCCTGGTTCAGGGGCTACTGAGGGAGTCCTGGATTAGGGGGTGTCCGGATGGCCGGACTATACCTTCAGCCGGACTCCTGGACTATGAAGATACAAGATTGAAGACTTCGTCCCGTGTCCGGAAGGGACTTTCCTTGGCATGGAAGGCAAGCTTGGCGATACGGATATGTAGATCTCCTACCATTGTAACCAACTTTGTGTAACCCTAACCCTCTCCGGTGTCTATATAAACCGGAGGGCTTTAGTCCGTAGGACAACATACAGAACAACAATCATACCATAGGCTAGCTTCTAGGGTTTAGCCTCTCCGATCTCGTGGTAGATCTACTCTTGTACTACCCATATCATCAATATTAATCAAGCAGGACGTAGGGTTTTACCTCCATCAAGAGGGCCTGAACCTGGGTAAAACTTTGTGTCCCTTGCCTCTTGTTACCATCCGGCCTAGACGCACAGTTCAGGACCCCCTACCCGAGATCCGCCGGTTTTGACACCGGCAGTAAGTAAACCGTTCTAATGGCAATTTTTCTCCGTTTTGGAATATTTAGAAAAATAGGAAAATAAGAAGCAGACCGGAAAGGACACGAGGCTTCCACGAGGGTGGAGGGCGCGCCCTACCCCCTGGGCGCGCCCCCTGCCTTGTGGGCACCTCGTGCGCTCTCCGGACTCCGTTTTCTTGCATGATACTTCTTTTGGTCGGTAAAAATTCATTATATAATCTCTCGAAGGTTTTGACCACCGTATCATGCAAATATCTCTTGTCTTTGTTTCGAGCTGTTTTTCTGACAAATCTAGGTCGTCATGTCGTCTTCAAGTGCCCCAAAGGACAAGTTCTTCGAGAAGGTCATCAACCCCTACCTCGCGGAGGTGCTGCAACACCCTCAAACAATTGAGATGCGTGAGGGGTTGTTGCACATCCGCGATGTTGAGGGACCAAGGAAGACCAGAAGCACGGAGGCAAGGCTCGAGGCATTGGAGCAACAAGTTTTCAAGTGTCAGGAGATGGTGGAGCGTGGACTCGACTCCAATCACATTATGATCACGGAGTTCACCAACACCCACAAGCTGGACGTCAAGGACATTGGGGAGGCCATCTTCAAGCTTCATGAGAAAATCGAGCACCTCCAAGCCCAGATCTATGGCCTACAAACTCAAAACTGTGAGTATGAATATAGATTCAAGAGGATGAGTTTGGCTGCAGATTTGAGGATTCAGGAGACTCGATCATCCTTCTATGATGGTGAGCCTATGCCTTGGAAGAGGGACGACAAGCCTACATCATCAACAACTCCACCTTCTTCACCAACAAAGAAGAACTAAGTATCTGGTATGGGCACTCCCCTTGGCAACTGCCAAGCTTGGGGGAGTGCCCTGGTATCGTATCACCATCACTTTTATCTTTACTGTTTTTCTTAGTTCGATCCTTTTGATAATATCTTGATCGAGTAGAATAAAGTTTTAGTATGATCTAGTTGTGAATTTTGCTTTATGATCCTTCTATGTAATCGAGTCCGTGAGCTATATATAAAAAAGATTAGTGTTGAGTCGAGGGCTTGATGATTTTGCTATGATCTTGAGGGAATAAAATAAAAGAGAAGAAAAAAGAAACAAAGAGATCATATGGATCTTGTGGAGAGTAATGAGCTCACATATAAAGAGTATGATGAATAAAAGTTGTTGAGAGTTGACAAACGTAGTTTTGGTCATCGTTGCAATGAATAGGAAGTAATAAAGAAAGAGAGGTTCACATATAAATATACTATCTTGGTCATCTTTTATGATTGTGAGCACTCATTAAAGTATGACATGCTAAGAGTTGACGTTGGACAAGGAAGACAACGTAATGGGTTATGTTTTCTTACATCTGAGATAAATTATATTGTCATGGATCATCCAACATGTTGAGCTTGCCTTTCCCTCTCATGCTAGCCAATTTCTTTGCACCAAGTAGAGATACTACTTGTGCTTCCAAATATCCCTAAACCTAGTTTTGCCATGAGAGTCCACCATATCTACCTATGGATTGAGTAAGATCCTTCAAGTAAGTTGTCGTCGGTGCAAGCAATAAAAATTGCTCTCTAAATATGTATGACTTATTAGTGTGGAGAAAATAGGCTTTATACGATCTTGTGATGTGGAAGAAATAAAAGCGACAGACTGCATAATAAAGGTCCATATCACAAGTGGCAATATAAAGTGACGTTCTTTCGCATTAAGATTTTGTGCATCCAACTATAAAAGCGCATGACAACCTCTGCTTCCCTCTGCAAAGGGTATATCTTTTACTTTTATCTTCTACCTTACATAAGAGTCATGGTGATCTTCACCTTTTCTTTTTACATTTTATCCTTTGGCAAGCACAATGTGTTGGAAAGATCCTGATATATATAGCTAATTGGATGTGAGTCTTCATGAACTATTATTGTTGACATTACCCTTGAGGTAAAATGTTGGGAGGCAAAACTATAAGCCCCTATCTTTCTCTGTGTCCGATTAAAACTTCATACCCATAAATATTGCGTGAGTCTCGACAATTGTGAAAGACTAAAAGATGGTTGAGTATGTGGACTTGCTGAAAAGCTCTTATATTGACTCTTTCCTATGTTATGATAAATTGCAATTGCCTCAATGACTGAGATTAGAGTTTGTTGGTTCTCAACGAAGTTTATGATTCATACTTGAAATTTTGATTGAATTGTTACTTTAGCATAAGAGATCATATGACAATATATATATATATATGTGTGTGTGTGTGTGTGTGTGTGTGTGTGTGTGTGTTGTTGTTGTTGTTCTAAGAATGATCATGATGCCCTCATGTCCGTATTTTATTTTTATCGACACCTCTATCTCCAAACATGTGGACATATTTTTCAATTTCGGCTTTCACTTGAGGACAAGCGAGGTCTAAGCTTGGGGGAGTTGATACGTCCATTTTGCATCATGCTTGTATATCGATATTTATTGCATTATGGGCTGTTATTACACATTATTTCACAATACTTATGCCTATTCTCTCTTATTTTACAAGGTTTACATAAAGAGGGAGAATGTCGGCAGCTGGATTCTGGGCTGGAAAAGGAGCAAATATTAGAGACCTATTCTGCACAGCTCCAAAAGTCCTGAAACTTCAGGAAGTTATTTTTGTAATATATAAAAAATACTGAGCACAAGAAGTACCAGAGGGGGGACACCCACCAGCCACGAGGGTGGGGGGCGCCCCCTACCCCCCTGGGCGTGCCCCCTGCCTCGTGGGCCCCTCGGTTTATGCGTTGCTTCGTAAGGGGCTGATTTGGATCCATATGTTTCATGCTATGGTTAGGTTTACCTTAATACTTCTATTGTAGTTGCGGATGCTTGCAATGGGGGTTAATCATAAGTGGGATGCTTGTCCAAGTAAGGACAGCACCCAAGCACCGATCCACCCACATATCAAATTATCAAAGTACCTAACGCGAATCATATGATCGTGATGAAAACTAGCTTGACGATAATTCCCATGTGTCCTCGGGAGCGCTTTCCTTCATATAAGAGTTTGTCCAGGCTTGTCCTTTGCTACAAAAAGGATTGGGCCATCTTGCTCCACTTTATTTACACTTGTTATTGTTACTCGTTACCAATTACCTTATCACAAAACTATCTATTACCGATAATTTCAGTGCTTACAGAGAATACCTTGCTGAAAACTGCTTATCATTTCCTTCCGCTCCTCGTTGGTTTCGACACTCTTACTTATGGAAAGGACTACGATAGATCCCCTATACCTGCGGGTCATCAGGGGCTCAGCAGCACTGGTCTTAGACCTGATATTTGATGTGTTCCACCTGACTCGTGTCCTTATGGACGGTGGTAGCAGCCTCAATCTGCTCTATCAGGATACAGTGCGAAAAATGGGCATTAACCCATCAAGGATCAAGCCTACAAAGACCACCTTTAAAGGAGTCATTCCAGGCATAGAGGCCCATTGTACGGGCTCAATCACATTAGAGGTTGCCTTCGGATCTCCGGACAACTTTTGAAGCGAGGAGTTAGTCTTCGATATCGTCCCATTCCGTAGCGGCTATCAGGCACTGCTCGGATGAACTGCGTTTTCTCAATTCAACGCAGTGCCACACTATGCTTATCTCAAGCTCAAGATGCCTGGCCCACGTAGCGTCATAACAGTCAATGGAAATACGAAACGCTCTCTCCGTACAGAAGAGCACACAGTCGCCCTATCAGCAGAATTACAAAGCGGCCTTTTCAAGTAGAACCTTCATTCGGCTGCTGAGCCCTCGACACCCTGAAGAGGGTCCGGACTACTCTGTAGCAGGGGAGCTCGGCTTGTCAGGAGCTCGACTAGCAATCCGGCCTCCGTCTCAGTACCGATCAAGCGGTGGCCTGTGTGTCGTACATACATAACTACGCGCTCAAAATTCCATGGGCATCGACGGAGGCATGGCTAGCTTGTGATCCGAGGCATGGCTTAACCGACATTGGATACACATATACTTTCACTTTTGCTTGTTTTATTTCAGGTTTCAATCCCACAGACCCCATCTGGTGGTCTGATTATCGATCCTCTTGAAGGACAAACACACCAAGATGGCGAGGAGCGCAAACATACAGGGACTTTTTTAGGTGATTCCGTTAACGATAACTCTACCTGTCTTCCAGGACCCACATGCAGCTCTTCCCTAGTTTCGGCATGTTAAATAGCCTGTCGCTTATTGCACTACTTGTATCAATGCGCCTTAACGTACTAATTACATTACAGTGAAAACAGTTTGTAGCTGGAGCTATAGGACCCCGGCTTTTTACCTTTACATCTTTTCTGTTTTCTTTCTCTCTTTTCTTTATTTTTTCAGTTTCCCTATGGATAACCCCATCAGGTAGCACCCGTACACTTTGGTACATTTTGATGTTTGCCAGGGGCTTTATAGCACCCCGCATTACGACAACAAAAGTCCGAACACTTCTTGTAAGTATAGTTCGGCACCCCGAATTTAGCATTATATGCATTGGCTCCGAATCATGTCTTTAGTCAATAGTTGGGTTGCCCGGCTCCTATGCTTGCTATCTATGTTCCGCTACATCAGCTAGGGTAGTAAAGGGAGAACTACTGCGATTGTGCCCTAGTCTAAACCGGATGAGCACCTCAGTCGAGAAAGCCGAAAACTGACTGTCATGATGCGGCGAGAGCCGGTCAGCAGTTCGGAGGTCTCAAATCGTTGGAGGAATTTCCGCATTTTGTGAAGGATCGGTACTTCCCGATCAGAAGCTGACAGCACCCTGGTTCGTATACCAGGGGTTGCACCTATGTTTTACTATAAAACTCCTATGGCTAAGTGAGGGTGTTCAAGCCGTATAGTCTGGTTGCCTAGTTCGTTGCGCTAAACAACTCCTTCAAGGACCATATAATTGGATCAAGATTGTTTAGATACCATCCCGAACACCTCCGTACTACCTATGTGAGGGCAGAAGCCGACGACTGGCCAACCCTCAGATTTCATACAACACGGCCGCACAGGAGGATACAATTAAAACGTAATAAAAAAAAATATTACACAGCGGATTTGTTTTCATCATACAAGGCAAAATATGAAATTATTTATTCGAGAATAACATCCTTCTCGCACTGCGTTGCTACAAGTCGAGATCCCTCCAGGACATCCGCAAAATATCGCTCGGGTGTGCGGTGCTCCTTGCCCTCCGGCGGCCCCCGGGCCACCTCGACAGCATCCATCTTCGCCAACCAGATCTTACAACGAGCGAAGGCCATGCGGGCACCCTCGATGCAGAATGATCGCTTGACGATGTCTAGCAGCGGACAAGCCTCCACAACCTGCTTCACGAGGTCAAAATAACTGCTAGGTATATCTTAGGCTGGCCATAGTCGGATTATTAAATCCTTCATGGCCAGTTCGGCCATCCTGTGTAGCTCAACCAACTGTTTCAGTTGATCGGCAAAGGCCATCGGATGTTCTGGCACAGCATACTGCGACCAGAACAGCTTCTCCAGAGAATCCCCTTCCCTGGCTCGGAAGAACTCCGCAGCATCGGATACACTGCACGGCAGATCCACAAAAGCCCCTGGGCAACTCCGAATTCGGGTTAGTAAAAGGTACTTCCTCTCCGCATACTTGCTTTGCATGTTAAACGCCTTACCCGCTGCGATCTTCTTCGCCTTCTGGATCTCTTGGAGAGTGTCCTGGGCCTCATTTAGTGTGGCCTCTGTGCTCTGACGAGCTTTGGTAAGTTTGGCTTCTCGAGCCGACACCTCGCGCTCCAAGGCTTCACACTTCTTCACCATGTCCTGGAGCTCCTGCTGGACCTCATCGACCCGGGCCTTGAGCTTCTTACGGGCGTCTTGCTGTTGGACAGCCTTCCCCTCGGCTTCGGCCAGGGCCTTTCTCAGGGCCTCGACCTCGGTCGTCGCTTATGTACAAATCATGGCATTTTGGTCATCGCATAGAATTTTCTTATTTTCGAATATATAACAGGTTATTTCTTACCTTAGTTCTCCTGGAGCTGCCCCTTCACTTGGCTCAGCTCTCCCTTGGTCTCCGCCAGTTTCTTCTTCAGTTCAGAGACTTCGGTAGTATGCCAGGCTGCGGCCAGCAACGACGCCTGTATTTGCGAAAAATTTAGTTAGTTTCCTGTCATAGGAGATTGATCATCTGTCCGGTTTTTTCTTTCCGAACACCGGACAGTGTCTCCAGGGCTGCTGTCTACATTGGGATTCTCTCCTTTTGGCTTTACCTAACTCAAAACCTGTCAGCAGGTTGCCGCAGGCCTCAGTTAGTCTGCTCTTGGCGGACCAAACCTTTTCAATCACCGTGCCCATAAGGACACGGTGCTCATCCATAATGGAAGCGCCTCGCAGTGCTTCCAACAGACTATCCGGTGCCCCTGGTTGGACAGGGGCCACCGGCGGAATAGGCATCCCCCTTCTTTCGAAGGAGGGTGCGTGCTGGATTCTGGAGCCCCCTTGGTCTCCGGAATTGAGTCTAGTTGAGGGCCGAATTGTATACGACCCTTCCCGCCAGTCTCCGGGGAGATGTGTTCCCCTTGGTGTCCGGCGACGGGGGTTACGCCTTCGGGCGCCTCTTGAGCCTCTCCCCCGCCGGGAACAGTCCTTTGGGATAGCACCTCCGCATCATCCCTATTCTTGGGGGAGTGTGTGTCTGGCGGGCAGTTGCTGCCATCGCCTTGGAATCTAGCGAGCCTCCTGACGAGGATCGCGGAGGGATGTTGTGGGCCGGACTACAATAACATAATCAATCGTCTTAGCACAATAAAGAGGGGAAACTCCATGGCCAGATAAGGTGTTAGTACTTACGATGCGGCCCGAGACTTAGCACGGGGGCGTCTCTCCCGACTGTCCTCGACGTCCCATGCGGAGTTATCCGCGAGGGAGCCCTTCCCCCTTTTGGGTGCCTCCGCCTCCAGAGTTGTGGAGGCCGCCCTCTTCTTCCTGCCCCCATCAGGGGAGAGCCACTCTCCTCCTCCTCCTCATCCGCGTTGTCTTCAACGGTAGTGGAAGGGTTCTTGTCTTCGGACGTCGCATCCGAGGTACCCTTGCGTTGGAGGCCGCTCCGGGCCCCCTTGGCCTTCCCCGTGGCTTTCTTCTCTAGTTCCTTATAAGGTGCAGCTCCAGCATCTTTGCTAAGCATGGGATGACTGGCTCCTCGGGCAGGGGAGCCGGACACCGGATCTGCTTCGCCTTCTTCAACAAGTACTAAAAAAGCAATGGTAATGGAAGCTTAGATATCATCCTTGAAAAAAGCAAGTAAGGGATGTGTTGAAAACAACATACCTCATTGGGAGGGTGATTTATATCGTGCCCCCGGTCCGAGCCAGTGGCCGGCGGTATCCCGTTGCCCTTGAAAAGCAACTTCCAGGCCTCTTCGTGAGTTGTTTCGAAAAGCCTCACCAGGGTATGGTGTTTCTTCATATTGAAATCCCATAGGGGATGACTTCGGCTCTGGCAGGGAAGGATTCGGCGCACCAATATCACTTGATTATGTCGACAAGCTTGATGTCCTTATCGATCATACTTTGGATACGCGTTTGCAGTGCAATCAGCTCGTCCGACGAACACTAGTTTGGGATCTTCTTGACCTAGGAGGTGAGCCGCACGGGGGCCCGGAATTGAATTCGGCAGCCGCGGCCCAGGTGGCATCGCGGGGTTCGGTGATATAGAACCATGGCTTCTGCCATTCCTTGACAGATTCCACAAATGTGCCTTTTGGCTAGGGGACATTGGTGAGCTTGCTCACCATGGCGCCCCCGCACTCTGCGTGCTGTCCGTCCACCACCTTGGGCTTCACATTGAAGGTTTTGAGCCACAGCCCGAAGTGGGGGTGGATGCGAAGGAAGGCCTCGCACACTACGATGAACACTGAGATATTGAGGAAGGAGGTCGGGATAGATCGTGGAAGTCTATCCTGTAGTAGAACATTATCCCGAGAATGAAGGGGTGGAGTGGAAATCCTAGCCCGCGGAGGAAATGAGGGATGAACACTACCCTCTCATTGGGCTTCGGTGTGGGGATGATTTGTCCCTGGGCTGGAAGACGGTGGGCGATTTCCTTCGCCATGTAACCGGCCACCCGAAGCTCGGCGATGTCCTCCTCCTTAACTGAGGAGGCCATCCATTTACCTTGACCTCTGGATCCATACATGGTTGGGTGTTTGTTTGAATGGGAGCGGATGTGGACTTGGGCGTTGGAGCTCAAGAACGAAGAGGCAGGAAGAAAGCGTGGGAGAAGAAAGGGGAATCTTATCTTCTTATAAGGGCGGTGAATATCGAATGCCCCCCCCCCCATTCGCCTTAAAATTCGCCTGCTCCCAAGGGCTGTGTAAACGGTGCGATTGGGTTACCCACACCCGTATTGATGAGAATCCCGTAATAAGGGGACACGATCTCTGCTTTGACAAGACGTTTCAATGACAACCGCGTCTCGAAACTTGGAGCGAAAAACGGTTCGAAATTATGACCGGACAGGCGTGACGTCGCATTACTAAAGTTGTCAGCAGATTGGACTTGTGTGTTATTATATTCTCTCTACGGTTGTGTGTGGTGTGTGTTACATGTCTGGACACGATCAATTCGTCTGGATACTATTCGGGAGTTCTGAAGGAGGAACCCACCTTGCAATGCCGAAGACAGCACTACGCGCCGCATACCTTGTCATTGAAGCTAGGTTCGGGGGCTACTGAGGGAGTCCTGGACTAAGGGGTCCTCGGGCGTCCGACCTGTTATCTATAGGCCAGACTGATGGGCTGTGAGGACATGAAGACCGAAGACTGTACCCGTGTCCGGCTTGGCGAACAACTATGAAGATTCCCTCTTATGTAACCGACTCTATGTAACCCTAGATCCCCCCGGTGTTTATATAAACCAGAGGGTGTAGTCCGGAAAGGATATACTCAATATCTTAGTCATACAGGCTAGACTTCTAGGGTTTAGCCACTACGATCTCGTGGTAGATCAACTCTTGTAATGCTCATACCCCATCAATATCAATCAAGCAGGACGTAGGGTATTACCTCCATCAAGAGGGCCCGAATCTGGGTAAAACTCCATGCCCCTCTCTCCTATTACCATCAACCTTGGATGCACAGTTTGGGACCCCCTACCCGAGATCCACCGGTTTTGACACCGATACTCACGAAGACCTAGGGCATTTTGAGGAAGCCCATCGTTGGAATATACAAGCCAAGTTCTATAATGAAAATTTCCCACTAGTATATGAAAGTGACAAAATAGGATACTCTCTATCATGAAGATCATGGTGCTACTTTGACGCACAAGTGTGGAAAAGTATAGTAACATTGCCCCTTCTCTCTTTTTCTCTTATTTTTTCTTTTTTCTCTTTTTATAGCCTCTTCTTTTTTTTCTTCGTCCGGAGTCTCATCTCGACTTTTGGGGGAATCATAGTCTCCATCATCCTTTCCTCACATGGGATAATGCTCTAATAATGAAAGTCATCACACTTTTATTTACTTACAACTCAAGAATTACAACTCGATACTTAGAACATATTATGACTCTATGTAAATGCCTCCGGCGGTGTACCGGGATATGCGATGAACAAGAGTGACATGTATGAAAGAATTATGAAGGTGGCTTTGCCACAAATACGATGTCAACTACATGATCATGCAAAGGAATATGACAATGATGGAGCGTGTCATAATAAACGGAACGGTGGAAAGTTGCATGGCAATATATCTCGAAATGGCTATGGAAATGCCATAATAGGTAGGTATGGTGGCTGTTTTGAGGAAGATATAAGGAGGTTTATGTGTGGTAGAGCATATCATATCATGGGGTTTGGATGCACTGGCGAAGTTTGCACCAACTCTCGAGGTGAGAAAGGGAAATGCATGGTACCGAAGAGGCTAGCAATGATGGAAGGGTGAGAGTGTGTATAATCCATGGACTCAACATTAGTCATAAAGAACTCACATACTTATTGCAAAAATCTACAAGTCATCAAAAACCAAGCACTACGCGCAAGCTCCTAGGGGGATAGATTGGTAGGAAAAGACCATCGCTCGTCCCCGACCGCCACTCATAAGTAAAGCAATCAAAGAACACATCATGCTTCAAATTTTTCACACAACGTTTGCCATACGTGCATGCTATGGGACTTGCCAACTTCAACACAAGTATTTCTCAATTCCATAATTACTCAACTAGCACAACTCTAATATTACCACCTTATATCTCAAAACAACTATCAAGAATCAAACTTCTCATCGTATTTAATGCACTCTATATGAAAGTTTTTATTATACCCATCTTGGATGCCTATCATATTAGGACCAATTTTATAGTCAAAGCAAATTACCATGCTGTTCTAAAAGTCTCTCAAAATAATATAAGTGAAGCATGAGAGATCAATAATTTCTATAAAATAAAACCACCACTGTGCTCTAAAAAGAAATAAGTGAAGTACTTGAGCAAAATTATCTAGCTCAAAAGATATGAGTGAAGCACATAGAGTATTCTAATAAATTCTGATTCATGTGTGTCTCTCCAAAAGGTGTGTACAAAAAGGATGAATGTGGTAAACTAAAAATCAAAGACTCAAATCATACAATACGCTCCAAGCAAAACACATATCATGTGGTGAATAAAAATATAGCCTCAAGTAAAGTTACCGATAGATGAAGACGAAAGAGGCGATGCCTTCCGGGGCATCCCCAAGCTTAGGCTTTTGGTTGTCCTTGAATTTTACCTTGGGGTGCCTTGGGCATCCCCAATCTTAGGATCCTGCCACTCCTTGTTCCAAAATCCATCAAATCTTTACCCAAAAATTAAAAACTTCACAACAGAAAACTCAACAGAAAATCTCATGAGCTCCGTTAGTATAAGAAAACAAACCATCACTTTAAGATACTGTAATGAACTCATTATTTATTTATATTGGTGTTAAACCTACTGTATTCCAACTTCTCTATGGTTCATACCCCCGATACTAGCCATAGATTCATCAAAATAAGCATACAACACACGAAAAATAGAATCTGTCAAAAACAGAACAGTCTGTAGTAATATGTACGTTTCGAATACTTCTGTAACTCTAAAAATCCTGAGAAATTAGGACATTCTAAATAATTTTTATGTTGATCTACTGCAGTTGGAATTGGTATTTTATCGCTCTCTGGTAAAAAATGAAAATTATTCTCTTGAGCGCATACTTTTTTTCCAGCAAGATCAAATAACAATCATCCAAGAAGATCCTAAAGGCTTTACTTGGCACAAACACTAATTAAAACATAAAAAACACAACCATAACAGAGGATAGATGGTTTATTTATTACTAAACAGGAACAAAAAGCAAGGAACAAAAATAAAATTGGGTTGCCTCTGCTACGTCTTGAGCTTGCATTGGTTTTCCCCGAAGAGGAAGGGATGATGCAGCAGAGTAGCGTAAGTATTTCCCTTAGTTTTTGAGAACCAAGGTATCAATCCAGTAGGAGCCCATGCTCAAGTCCCTCGTACCTGCACAAAGCGATAGCTACTCGCAACCAACGCAATTAGGGGTTGTCAATCCCTTCACGGTCACTTACGAGAGTGAGATCTGATAGATATAATATTTTTGGTTTTTTTGGTATAAAGATGCAAAGTAAAAAGTAAAAGCAAAGTAAAAAGCAAAGCAAGATTAAAGTGATGGAGATTGATATGATGAGAATAGACCCGGGGGCCATAGTTTTCACTAGTGGCTTCTCTCAAGAGCATAAGTATTCTACGGTGGGTGAACAAATTACTGTTGAGCAATTGACAGAATTGAGCATAGTTATGAGAATATCTAGGCATGATCATGTATATAGGCATCACGTCCGTGACAAGTAGATCGAAACGATTCTGCTTCTACTACTATTACTCCACTCATTGACCGCTATCCAGCATGCATCTAGAGTATTAAGTTAAAAACAGAGTAACGCCTTAAGCAAGATGACATGATGTAGAGAGATAAATTCATGCAATATGAAATAAACCCCATCTTGTTATCCTCGATGGCAACGATACAATACATGCATTGCTGCCCCTTCTGTCACTGGGTAAGGACACCGCAAAATCGAACCCAAAGCTAAGCACTTCTCCCATGGCAAGAACTACCAATCTAGTTGGCCAAACCAAATGGATAATTTGAAGAGACTTGCAAAGATAACCAATCATACATAAAACAATTCAGAGAAGATTCAAATATTATTCATAGATAGACTTGATCATAAACCCACAATTCATCGGTCTCAACAAACACACCGCAAAAACAAGATTACATCGAATAGATCTCCACAAGAGAGGGGGAGAACTCTGTATTGAGATTCAAAGAGAGAGAAGAAGCCATCTAGCTACTAACTATGGACCCGAAGGTCTGAGGTAAACTACTCACACTTCATCGGAGGGGCTAGGATGATGTAGAAGCCCCCCGTGATGACGGCCCTCTTCCGGCGGAGCTCCGGAACAGGCCCCGAGATGGGATCTCGTGGATACAGAAAGTTGCGGCGGTGGAATTAGGTTTTTGGTTCCTGTTCTGATTGTTTGGGCGTACGTGTGTATATATAGGAGGAAGAAGTATGCCGGAGGAGCAACGAGGGGCCCACGAGGCAGGGGGCGCGCCCTAGGGGGGGCGCCCCCACCCTCGTGACCGCCTCTTTTGTTCTTTGGAGCAGGGTCCAAGTCTCCTGGATCACGTTCGGTGAGAAAATCACGTTCCCGAAGATTTTATTCCGTTTGGACTCCGTTTGATATTCCGTTTCTTCGAAACACTGAAATAGGCAAAAAAACAACAATTCTGGGCTGGTCCTATGGTTAATAGATTAGTCCCAAAATAATATAAAAGTGGAAAATAAAGCCCAATATAGTCCAAAACAGTAGATAATATAGCATGGAGCAATCAAAAATTATAGATACGTTGGAGACGTATCAGGCATCCCCAAGCTTAATTCCTGCTCGTCCTCGAGTAGGTAAATGATAAAAAGAGAATTTTTGATGCGGAGTGCTACTTGGCATAATTTCAATGCAAATCTTCTTAATTGTGGTATGAATATTCAGATTAGAAAGATTCAAGACAAAAGTTTATATTGACATAAAAATAATAATACTTCAAGCATACTAACAGAGCAATTATGTCTTCCCAAAATAACATGGCCAAAGAAAGTTATCCCTACAAAATCATATAGTCTGGCTATGCTCCATCTTCACCACACAAAGTATTTAAATCATGCACAACCCCGATGACAAGCCAAGCAATTGTTTCATACTCTAACTTTTTCAAAACTTTTTCAATCTTCACGCAATACATGAGCGTGAGCCATGGATATAGCACTATAGGTGGAATAGAATGGTGGTTGTGGAGAAGACAAAGAGGAGGGGAAGATAGTCTCACATCAACTAGGCGTATCAACGGGCTATGGAGATGCCCATCAATAGATATCAATGTGAGTGAGTAGGGATTGCCATGCAACGGATGCACTAGAGCCATAAATGTATGAAAGCTCAACAAAAGAAACTAGTGGGTGTGCATCCAACTTGCTTGATCACGAAGACCTAGGGAAATTTGAGGAAGCCCATTATTGGAATATACAAGCCAAGTTCTATAATGAAAAATTCCGACTAGTATATGAAAGTGACAACATATGAGACTCTCTATATGAAGAACATGGTGCTACTTTGAAGCACAATATATGAGACTCGCTATATCATGGTGCTACTTTGAAGCACAAGTGTGGAAAAAAAAGATAGTAGCATTGCCCCTTTTTTTGGGCCTTCTTTTTTTCTTTGGCCTTTCTCTTTTTTTATTTGGGACAATGCTCTATTGAATGATGATCATCACACTTTTATTTATTTACAACTCAATGATTACAACTCGATTCTAAAACAAAGTATGACTCTATATGGATGCCTCCGGCGGTGTACCAGGATATGCAATGAATCAAGAGTGACAAGTATGAAGAAATTATGAACGGTGGCTTTGCCACAAGTAGTTATGTCAACTACATGATCATGCTAAGCAATATGACAATGATGAATGTGTCATGATGAACTAGATGGTGGAAAGTTGCATGGCAATATATCTCGGAATGGCTATGGAAATGCCATAATAGGTAGGTATGGTGGCTGTTTTGAGGAAGGTATAGGGTAGGTGTATGATACGGCGAAAGGTGCATGGTATTAGAGAGGCTAGCAAAGGTGGAAGGGTGAGAGTGCGTATAATCCATGAACTCAACATTAGTCATAAAGAACTCATATACTTATTGCAAAAATCTAGAAGTTATCAAAGCAAAGTATTACGCGCATGCTCCTAGGGGGATAGATTGGTAGGAAAAGACCATCGCTCGTCCCCGACCGCCACTCATAAGGAAGACAATCAACAAATAAATCATGCTCCCACTTCGTTACATAACGGTTCACAATACGTGCATGCTACGGGAATCACAAACCTTAACACAAGTATTCTTTAAATTCACAACTACTCAACTAGCATGACTTTAATATTATCACCTCCATATCTCAAAACAATTATCATGCTTCAATCTTTTCCTAGTATTCAACACACTCAAAAGAAAGTTTCACATATCTTGAATAACAAGCATATTATTATTAAGCAAATTACCATGCTATTAAAAGACTCTCAAAATAATTTAAGTGAAGCATGAGAGATCAATAGTTTATTTAAAATAAATCCACCACCGTGCTCTAAAAGATCTAAGTGAAGCACATAGAGCAAAATTACTACGCTCAAAAGATATAATTGAAGCACATAGAGCAAAACTACTACGCTCAAAAGATATAAGTGATGCACATAGAGTATTCTATCAAATTTTAATTCATGTATGGCTCTCTCAAAAGGTGTGTACAGCAAGGATGATTGTGGCATACTAATACACAAAGACACAAATAATACAAGACGCTCCAAGCAAAACACATATCATGTTGGTGAATAAAAATATAGCTCCAAGTAAATTACCGATGGAAGTGGACGAAAGAGGGGATGCCTTCCGGGGCATCCCCAGGCTTTGACTTTTTGGTGTCCTTGGATTATATTGGGGGTGCCATGGGCATACCCAAGATTAGGCTCTTGCCACTCCTTGTTCCATGATCCATCAAAAGAATTCACCCAAAACTTGAAAACTTCACAACACAAAACTCAAAATAGAAAACTCGTGAGCTCCGTTAGCGAAAGAAAACAAAAGACCACTTCAAGGTACTGTAATGAACTCATTATTTATTTATATTGTTGTTAAACCTACTGTATTACAACTTCTCTATGGATTATAAACAATTTTACTAGCCATAGATTCATCAAAATAAGCAAACAACACACGAAAAACAGAATCTGTCAAAAACAGAACAGTCTGTAGTAATCTGTAGCTAGCGCAAGATCTGGAACCCCAAAAATTATAAAATAAATTTCTGGACGTGACGAATTTATCTATTAATCATCTGAAAAACGAATTAACTAAATATCAATCTTCAAATAAAAATGACAGCAGTTCTCGTGAGCGCTAAAGTTTCTGTTTTTTACAGCAAGTTCAACAAGACTTTCCCCAAGTCTTCCCAACGGTTCTACTTGGCACAAACACTAATTAAACCCAAAAACACAACCAAAACAGAGGCTAAATAATTTATTTATTACTAAGCAGGAGCAAAAAGCAAGGAATAAAAATAAAATTGGGTTGCCTCCCAACAAGCGCTATCGTTTAATGCCCCTAGCTAGGCATAAAAGCGAGGATAGATCTAGGTATTGCCATAATAGTAAGATAGATTATTAAAACTCATTTCATATTCTCTACGTTCGGCAGCAAGATTTATTTGAGGCAAGCAAAAGTAATCAAAAGGAATAAATTTAACGGGACAAAAGTCCCCAAGATCAACCTTGGGAGGTATAGGTTCCTTCTTTGGTCCTTCGTAATGCACAACCAATTCATCATTATAAGCATTCTTTTGACACAACTTTGTAAGCTTATATTCAAGAGAATATCCTAGCTCATTATTTCTAATAGCCAAATCATCATTAAGTTCAGAAATTTTATCAACTAAAGCATTGGTAGGAACCCTTCTTCTAAGATTTTCATTGAAAGCAACATAATCTAGAGATTGAAAACGCATTATTTCTTCTTGATCAAAGAGGATAGTTTCTACGGGAGGACGGCAAGCGTCCACCCTATAATGCGCAAATATTTCTTTGGCTTCTATTATTATGAATCTAAACTCATGAGCCAAAAAGATAGTAGTGGCACGCTTAACAGAAGAATGCTCAATATTAGAAAATTCCAGAAAAATCCTTTGTATGGAAGGATGCATGTGCATGAATTGTCTTTCAAGTTCAACTACAAGCATGGAAATAGCATCGGCAATACTACTAGTTCTGTGAAGGATAGAACTACCCATAGAAGGTAAAGCACCGACACAAGTAAAGAAATCTTGAATAACTCCTTTTCCAATAATATTACCACTACCAACATGGAATTTTTTTTGTATGAAAGATGGTAGGTTCTTTAGTAGGAGCATCAGAATTTTCCATGATATTGTTATCATCCATATTGGCGATAACTTCCCCAATTTTAGACATAACGACAAGCGAGCAAACTAGCACACGAGCAAATAAGAGGCAAACAGGAAAAAAGAGGCAAATAGAGAGGGAGGATAGAGAGAGAGGGCGAATAAAACAGCAAGGGTGAATTGGGGGAGAGGAAAACGAGAGGCAAATGGCAAATAATGTAATGCGAGAGATAGGGATTGTGATGGGTACTTGGTGTCGTGGAATTGTCACGGCAGATGTCCTCATGGAAGGACTTAGTCGTGGAGCCATCACTACGGGTTAGCTTGAAGGGGTTAAACCGGACAAAGGGACACGAGAGTTTATACTAGTTCGGCCCCTTCGATGAAGGTAAAAGCCTACGTCTAGTTGTGATTGGTATTGCTGGGGTTTCGAAGACCAGGGAGCGAATCCTCTTTGTCTGGCTTCTAGTTGTTGTTTTTTCTGTCCCTGAACCACCGTCGGGTCACCCCTTTATATATTCAGGAGGATCCCGGCCGGTCTACAGAGTCCTGAGGCTGGCTCATACAAGTGTCCGCCTCGGTCTCTTCTTTCTTATCTTACAATGCAAGTTTATACAATCATGGTGGTTTACTATCATGGGCCCTAAACCGCCTGTGGGCTATGGGCCTCTAAGCTTTATCCGTAAAGCGCCATCTTCCGGGTTTCCTTGGGCTTCAGTATAACTGAAGGTGAACCGGCCCCTCCTGGGCGGTTTACCCTCAGTGGTTATATCCTCAACATTAGGCCCCAGATTGATTTGAACCTGTTCATGTCAGTCTTCAATCCTTGAACTTCCGACAATTCTCGTAAACCGCCATATTGTCTTCTCCCTATGAACTTTGATGAATCGCCACGACATCATCTTCTGTTACTGTAGTAAATCATTGTGACGTCATTCCTGTATAAAAAAGTTTTATAAAGATTCCCTTCTCTTTAATTAATTCCCGAAGATCGAGGCGACAACTGCATCCTCTTTTGCCGCCTCCGATTCCTCGATTTTCGCGCCTGATGTTTTATCCCACCTCCTTATAAATAAAACCGGGGCACCTTCCATTTTCTCCTTTTCCAAACCGCATCGTCTTCCTCCTCGCGACCCGAAGACCTCAAGTATCGCCGCCGCCGCCGTTGTTGATCTTCCAGTCCGCATCGACTCAGGCCACTGCATCCACCTGACTCTGACAAGAAATCTACGGTGAACCTCCGCAGCTCGTCCACATCCGTGAGTTCTTCTCCTTCCCCTTCTCAGATTTGCATTGGTACTTTTTGTTGAGTTCGTCGGCGGTCATCGCCGCCCGATGCAAACCCTTGTTAGTTTTCACCTCCAATACCCTGTTTAGATTGTAAAAACAACGTAGAACTGCTGCAACAATTGTTTGCGCTTATCTTGCATAAAAATAGATCTGATTTCCATTGTTTGGAGGCCCTCTTTGAGTGTATGAACTTCTCTGCACTGTTTTAGGTCTAGAAATTTTTCCTTCCAGAGCGATCGTTTGATCCAAAATAATAATTGCAACTTGTGAAACCTGTTTGTTCCACACTTAACAAATTTCCAGCTTGGGGTTCTGCCTCCAAAAGGCGGTTCATCCTTTAGTGTTGATAATCCGTCGTATGTCATTAACCCTCTCTTAAACCGCCATATAGACTTTGAACAGCCATGCCCGGTTCACTTCATACGTATACCCTGAATTGCCGGTTTAACATTTTGACAAACACATACGAACCGCCAATCGTAAACCGTCCATTTTCCTTTTATAGACTTTGTAAGATGACGAAACAATTTGCTGCTTGCAACTGGGTTCCGTCTCGGATCACAGAAATGCAAATCAATGAATATATCACCACCGGCGCTTTGGCTTCAAAAAATTTCCTCCGTTGGCGAGTTCCTGGCCCTGAGTGCCCCCCTGAACCTCAAGATGGAGAAGTGATTGTATTCTTGCAACATTTAGCTCGAGGTTTCAGTCCTCCCGGATCAAAAAAATTTCAGGATGTTCTTGCCAGGCTCCAACTTCATCCTCAAGATATTGGACCAAATTCTGTGTCCAACATATGCAATTTCCAAGTATTCTGCGAGGTTTATCTGCAAGAAGAACCAAGTGTTGACCTCTTTCTAGATCTCTTTCACTTAAACCGCCGGACGGAATTTTCTGATGGACCTAATACTGAACTTGGCGGTGTGTCAATCCAAAAGAGGAAAGAAGTTGATTTTCCTCACGCCAAACTTCACAGCCATCCAAAAGACTGGAACCAAACCTGGTTCTATTGTCAGAATACCGCCCCTGCTGAAGAGAATCCCTTGCCGGGCTACCGTCCGCACCGGCTAGGCAATAATCACCCTTTACCTCAGAGATTGCCTGCCAAAGATCGACAAGCCCATGCACCTCAACTCACCAAACTTCGGGCTCTTCTTGCCAAAGGTTTAACTGGTGTTGATCTCGTCCGTTGCTGGATTTCATGGTGCATTCTTCCTTTAAGCCGCCGGCCCGGATTGATGTTCGAATACACTGGCAACACCAATGATCCTCAACGATTTAATTCAATAGAATTGACGGACGATGAAGTCAGTGAAAGTGTAAAGAAAATACTCGACGAACCGCTCGCCGTATGTACTCAAATTGGTCTACGTCCTTTTTACGCCTCCAACAAACCGCCAGGGGTAAATATTTTAACCTTGTACATTTCCTTATCCTTCTCTACTTTGACACTGCTATAATAATACCTTTGTGCAATCCCATAGGCCAGTAGCTCTTTTTGGAAAAAGAAAACTCAAGACAAAGTAGCTAAGGCTCCTTGTAGTAAGACCAAGGTCATCAAGAAAGCTGCCAAAAAGAAAACTGCTGAGTCTTCAGAACCACCAGAAGATGTCGATGACTCGGCTGAAGAGGTAAAGTTTGACTCCCTTGACTTCTATCCATATATTTTACTGACAATGATTATTTCCAGGATGATGTGGAGGCCAGCAATGCAGATCATGTTGAGGTAATTTGTTTTTCTTCTGACTCGGGACTTGTGCCGGTTCAACGATTTCGCCATGCAGTTCGAAAAGTGAAATGCTCTCACCCTGTTGCTCATTTGGATCAAAAACTTTCTTTGAAGACACAACAAACCGAAGGGTCGCACAACCCGGCATAGTGTTCAACAGGTCACTTCTTCCGGTTTACCTCATACCCCAAACCGGAAACGTCGTCCAGAGGTTGCTTGTTCTTCTGAAAAACATTATCTTTTGAAAGGTTTCTTCCGATGCCCTCTCAATTCATCTGATTCAAATTATCAGGCATCTTCTAATTCGTCTGGCGGTTCATCAACCACTCAGCTGCCTCCACTAAAAACTGTCCCTGGGTAAGTGTGTAGTCTTCCCTTCTCTTTCATAACTCAGTTGACCATGATAATCTTTGTTTTAATATTAGTTCTCAAGCTCGTTTGAGTAAGAAGGCCAAGACCAGCGCCCCTACCTGTGAAGTTGAGCTGGAGAAAGCTCCTGAGGATCTTGATAAAAATCTCGATAATCTCTTGGATGATTTTACCCTGCCAGAGCCAACTATCAATGCTAATCCGCCGGAAGCTGATCCGGCCATACATGAGGATACCTCAATTCCACATGCTATGCCTGCAAGTCCGACTGCTGATCCACTGAAGTCAAGTGCTAATCCGCCAAGCCCAGCCAAAGACGATGACGTTATTGTTACTGGCACTGCTTATACCGCTCTGCGTGATCCAGTTGTCTTGGCAAAACATACTGCTAAGGATGAGTTTATTTCAATGGGCAAGAGGAAGATGGAAACTGATATGTCAAAATAGGCTAATCTTTCTGCCCAGGATCTTCATTCCGGTTTCTTGAACTGGCTTTATACAAGTCGAGATAATGAGGCTGACTTGGTAAATCTGATGAAGGAACGTTATGAGGTAAACATTTTCCTCCTTATCTTTGTATTTTCACAAGCTGCACATTGTTGACTTTTAAGTTTTTTGAACAAACACACATTAGCCCCCAAGTTCCAGGATTGAAACTTGTATGAATCCTTGGGACTTTGAATAAGCAGTAAGAAAGAATTAATCCGCATTAGCCCCCAAGTGCCAAGATTGAAACTTGTATGAATCCTTGGGACTTTGAATAAGCAGTAAAAAAGAATTAATCCGCATTAGCCCCCAAGTGCCAAGTGTAGAACCAGTTGTATGCTTGGGACTTTTGATAAAATATTGAAATGCTCCTCTTGATTTTGGCAGGCTGACATAAACCATCAACGGACGCAGATTGCTGATCTTCAAGAAATTATCAAATCTCAGCAAGAAGAATCTTCCAAAGCCAAAGATGAACTTCGAGCCGCTTTAACTTCCATAGAACGACTGAAAGAAGAATTCAAGACGGAACATGCCAACTGGGACACTGAAAAGGGGACATTGCTGAAACGGGCTGAAGACGCCGAATCTGCACTTAAACCGGTGGCAGAAGAGCTTTCTGGGTTAAAGTGCCAAGTGAATGCCATGACCTCTGTAGTATTTGGTAAGTACTCCTAGCAAAGTATTTGAAATACCCATGTTGTAAGGTGCCGGTTGAAATATGAAATTCTGAAACCGTTGCAGGGAGCCGCATTACTCATCTGGGCTCAGATGTACGGATGAAGCTGAAAGCAGCATATACTCTTCTAGAACAACTTTACACTGGTGCTCAACGGGTTATCTGTGCAGCCTCCTATGACAATCCGGTCCCAACGCTGATCAAGGATACTCTGACAAGGCTATCCATGGTACCAACACAGCTAGAAGAGGTGAAGCGATCTGCTGCCAGGGCCGGCGCTTTGTTGGCACTTACCCGAGCCAAAGCATGGATAACTGACTTGGATCCGGTTGACCTTGCCAAAGACTTTCCAAGCACACAAGAAAACAGGGCAGATTTTGATGATGCAGCCCTTAAAAGAGTGACAAGGGAAATGCGTCCTCTGGCGAGTCAGCTGGCAGAAGATGCTAACTTGACGGTTCACCGGTCTTATTATGATGCCAACAACAAATGGGCTAACCCTGTCATTCCGGAGGTGCAAAATCTTATTCCAGGAATCCGTAAGCACACTTATGCCCCTGATATTGATCCATCAGAACTTATCAGTGAAGAAGCTATCTTTCAGGCCTTAACCCGGATTGACTGGACCACCACAAACTTCCAGCCGCTAGGTGGGGAAGAAGAGGCTGAACCGACGCTAGATGACCCATCAACTTCGCATCAACATGGTAATGAGACTTGATCCAGCAATTAGAGTGATGCTCCAGAAACCTTGTTCTGCTGGAAATACCATATTTTGGGCCTTCAAGTGCCTTGTAATAAGCTAGTGGAAATACTTTGATCCGTTGCCCTCGTGCAGCGGAATACACTTTGCGTTGATTTATCATGAGAATTTCAGTACTGGCTTATGTATTTTTACAATATTATGCAATCCCTGTGCCTGCATAAGGAAAATCTGTCCAGGCGGTTTACCACTGGATGGGTCAAAATACCCAACACAACTTGGTAAGCAACTACGGTTGCAGCAATAATAAATCATACCTGTGATATAAAACATTGCTGTTGGTTTACCAATTGTGATTTGAAGAAAAGGTGAAAACCCAACTTCCACCATGCCATGTTGGCACATATGATATAAAACCGGGTTGTGATGAACACCGGCCAATTGCTGGAGACAAAGTGTCAAAGCCAGACCGGTTTTAAGGGATGCCGGATTACCTTTAATTGTATACTTTAACAGAAGGTCCATAAGCCATGCCGGGTTAAGAAACTCCGGTTTAACGTAGACCTCACAAAAAACAAAAACTTGGCAGAAAAAAGCAAACAAAAAACTGTAGTCGAGGCTTTTCGAGGGCTGCCAGGCCCAAATCGAGGCTTTTCATGGGCTGCCAGGCCACTGAGTTAAACCATTTTGGCAAAGCCTTTTAAGATGGCCCTCCAACTAACCAATCATCGTTTAACTTTGACAAGTTCAGGGTCTCAATGAGAGTAACTGTCAAACGTTCGACGGGTCGTGCCAGGATTACCTGGATAGGAGTGGCTTACTTGATGAAGGCAGGTTAACTCGGGGTTTTAGGTGAATACACCAGGCTTCCAAGCCGTGGGTCGATACCCAGCTACAAGGGTCCTTTCAAAATCTTTGGTATTTGACGCAAAGAGCCCCCAAGTAACTTTGTGAGCTGTGCTCAATGGGTGCCTATGTTTGAGTTGTGTGTAGCAACAAGACTCTCTTTGGCCCCTTGGGTGTGAAGCTCCCAAGCTTTGTTGTGGCGTGATAGATGCATCAGGAGGGTAGTAATGCTATGTTATCTTTGGTGAATACACCTATGTTTGAACAGGAAGCCCCCATGTTAACAGATATTTGAAGAAGAAAAAATGGCGGAGGCCCTGCTTGATAGCAAGGATGCCGGTTTATTATATTAATCATAATATATACATTGTTGAAATATGTACATATGAAAAGCCTGTGGCTTCAAGTGTAATAAGGCCGTAGGAGAGCTATGTTCCATGGCCGCCGGGTCTCCTCCTCAGAGCTACGTGAGTCTTCTCGAACGTCAATGAGGTAGTATGATCCGTTGTGCAGATTTTTGCTGACCACAAAAGGCCCTTCCCAAGGTGGGGATAACTTATGCATATCAGTCTGGTTTTGAATGAGCCGAAGTACCAAATCGCCTTCTTGAAAGGTTCTTGTCTTAACCCGGCGGCTATGATAACGCCGCAGGTCTTGCTGATAAAACGCCGACCGAGCCAAAGCCATGTCTCGCTTCTCATCTAACAGGTCCAACGCCTCTTCGCATGCTTGCTCGTTATCCGCTTCAACATAATTCGCGACCCGGGGCGAGTCGTGACGAACATCACTTGGGAGGACAGCCTCAGCCCCATAAACCAGGAAAAAGGGTGTATATCCCGTAGATCGGTTTGGGGTGGTATTTATGCTCCATAACACAGATGGTAATTCCTCCACCCAACAACCCGGCGTCCGCTTCAAAGGGACCATGAGCCGAGGCTTGATACCCTTCAGGATTTCTTGATTCACCCCCTCAGCTTGACCATTGGACTGGGGGTGAGCCACGGATGCTACATCAAACCGGATGTGCTCTCGTTGGCAGAACTCCTCCATCTCACCTTTAGAAAGGTTCGTACCATTATCTGTGATGATGCTATGTGGGAAACCGAAACGGAAAATAATCTTTTTGAGAAATTGAACCGTCGTGGATGCATCACATTTACTGACGGGCTCCGCTTCAACCCATTTGGTGAACTTGTCAACCGCCACCAACAGATGGGTCTTCTTGTCCTTAGAATGCTTAAAGGGTCCAACCATATCAAGCCCCCAAGTAGCAAACGGCCAAGTGATGGGGATCATGCGTAACTCCTGAGCAGGAACATGAGCACGACGTGAAAATTTCTGACAAGCGTCACACTGCTTTACCATGTCTTCCGCATCAGAATGAGCTGTCAACCAGTAGAACCCATGTCGGAAAGCCTTAGCAACCAAGGACTTTGAGCTGGCATGGTGACCGCAATCCCCTTCATGGATTTCCTGTAGAATCTCTTGTCCTTCTTCAGGAGAAACACAACGTTGGAATACGCCTGAAACACTAGAATGGTGCAACTCGCCATTGTGAACAACCATAGACTTGGACCGCCGGACTATCTGCCTGGCGAAAAGTTCGTCTTCTGGTAATCCGCCCCGGTTCAGATACGCCAAATATGGAACCGTCCAATCCGGAGTGGCATGTAAAACGGCTACCAACTGGGCCTCCGAATCAGGAACAGCTAAATCCTCCTCTGTAGGCAACTTGACAGACGGGTTATGCAAGATATCTAGAAAGGTATTAGGTGGTACCGGTTTACGCTGAGATCCCAGTCGGCTTAGAGCATCTGCTGCTTCATTCTTGCGCCAGTCGATGTGCTCCACCTGATAACCCTTAAAGTGACCTGCTACAATATCCACCTCGCGCCTATAAGCCGCCATGAGCGGTTCTTTAGAATCCCAAGTACCAAAAACATGCTGAGCCACCAGATCAGAATCTCCAAAGCATCGAACCCGGCTTAAGTTCATTTCCTTAGCTACACGAAGACCGTGGAGCAAGGCCCCGTACTCCACTGCATTGTTAGTACAAGGAAACATTAAGCGGAGAACATAACAAATCTTATCTCCTCGAGGGGAAGTGAGGGCAACTCCAGCCCCCGAGCCTTCCAGCTGCCTAGATCCATCAAAGTGAATGGTCCAGTATGTATTATCCGGTTTGTCTTCTGGTGCCTGTAACTCGGTCCAATCATTGATGAAGTCCACAAGCGCCTGAGATTTGATGGCTATTTGGGTGTATACTTCAAACTATGGGGACCGAGCTCGATCGCCCACTTCGCAACTCGGCCAGTTGCCTCTCTATTCTGGATTATATCACCTAAGGGAGCAGAACTAACCACTGTAATAGGATGGCCTTGAAAATATTGCTTGAGTTTCCTACTTGCCATGAAAACTCCATACACTAGCTTCTGCCAATGCGGATATCTTTGCTTTGATTCCATCAGTACTTCACTGATATAATAAACTGGTCATTGAACCGGATATTCTTTCCCAGACTCCTTACGCTCAACCACAATCGCCACACTAACCGCTCAGGCATTGGCAGCCATGTACAACAGTAGAGGTTCATTATCAATTGGAGCAGCGAGGACTGGCGGTTCAGCTAGCTGCCGCTTCAACTCTTCGAATGCCGTATCAGCGGCGTCACTCCAGACGAATTTATCTGTTTTCTTCAACATCTGATACAGGGGAATCGCCTTCTCTCCCAAACGGCTGATAAATCGGCTGAGGGCTGCAATCCGGCCCGCCAGACGCTGAACATCATTGATACATGCCGGTTTAGCCAAGGATGTGATTGCTTTGATCTTTTCCGGATTTACCTCAATACCTTTGTTAGACACAAGAAAACCCAAGAGTTTGCCTGCTAGAACACCAAAAACACATTTGTCCGGGTTGAGCATCATTTTGTAAACCCGAAGATTGTCAAACGTCTCTTTGAGATCATTTATCAGGGTTTCCTGCTTTCTGGATTTCACCACAATGTCATCGACATAGGCATGAACATTACGCCCGATCTACTTGTGAAGACAATTTTGCACACAATGCTGGTAGGTTGCTTGGGCAGTCTTGAGCCCAAAGGGCATAGAAACATAGCAGAAGGCTCCAAAGGGAGTGATGAAGGCTGTCTTCTCCTGGTCCTTAACTGCCATCTTAATCTGATGATAACCTGAATAAGCATCCAAGAACCTCAGGTGCTCACAACCCGCCGTTGCATCAATGATCTAATCAATACGCGGGAGAGAAAAAGGATCTGCCGGGCAACCTTTATTCAAATCAGTGTAGTCTACACACATACGCCAAGTGCCATTTTTCTTAAGAACAAGCACCGGATTAGCCAACCATTCGGGACGAAACACTTCGACAATAAACCCAGCCGCCAGTAGCCGGGCTACCTCTTCACCGATGGCCTTGCGTCTTTCTTCGTTAAAGCGGCGAAGGTACTGCTTGATCGGCTTAAACTTAGGATCAATATTTAGGGTGTGCTCAGCAAGTTCCTTCGGTACACCTGGCATGTCAGAAGGTTTCCATGCGAAGATGTCCCGGTTCTCATGGATGAACTCGATGAGCGCGCTTTTCTATTTCGGATCCAGATTTGTACTGATACTAAACTGCTTGGATGAATCACCAGGGACGAAGTCAACGACTTTAGTCTCATTAGCCGGTTTGAACGTGAGGGCTGGGTCATGCTCCGTCGTAGGCTTCTTCGGGGGGGTCATGTCCGCCGGATCAACATTGTCTTTATAGAATTTCAGCTCCTCTGTTGCACAAACCGATTCAGCATAGGCCGCTTCACCTTCCTCGTAATCCAAGGCAATCTTTCGACTCCCATGTACTATGATTGTCCCCTTATGACCTAGCATCTTGAGCTGTAGATAGACATAACAGGGCCTCGCCATGAATTTCGCGTAAGCCGCCCGTCCAAATAGCGCGTGATATGGACTCTGGATTTTCACCACTTCAAAGGTCAAAGTCTCAGACCTGGAATCAAACTCATCTCCAAACACAACTTCCAAAGCAATCTTTCCCACAGGGTAGGCCGACTTACCTGGTACCACACCATGAAATATAGTGTTTGACAGTTTAAGATTCTTATCCGTCAAACCCATGCGACGAAAAGTCTCATAGTACAGGATGTTGATACTGCTCCCTCCATCCATCAGAACCTTGGTAAACTTATAGCCTCCCACCTGAGGCGCTACCACCAAGGCTAGTTGGCCCGGATTGTCAACCCGGGGCGGGTGATCCTCCCTGCTCCACACAATAGGCTGCTTCGACCATCGTAGATAATGTGGTACAGCCGGTTCAACAGCATTGACTGCCCTCTTGTGAAGTTTCTGATCCCGCTTGCACAAGCTGGTAGTGAACACATGATACTATCTGCTGTTCAACTGCTTGGGGTGACTCTGGTAACCTGACTGTTGCTGATTCCCTTGGTTATTCTGCTGGTTTTAACCATGGTTGTTCTGATGGCCCTGGTTGTTCTGAAATCCAGAGCTTGAACCGCCGCCCCCATGGAAACCTGGGCCTGAACCGCCGGGTGGATCCTGATCATACTGGTATAAATCAGAATTTTTGAACTCCCTCATTATGTGACAATCTTTCCAAAGATGTGTGGTAGGGGCCTCCTTGGTTCCATGCTTCGGGCAGGGCTGGTTTAACAAACGCTCCAGATTCATGCCGCGCTGGGGCGGTTTACCTTTGCGATGCTGCATATTTGTGTTAGCCACCAAATCTGAATTATCCGCTTTAAGCTTACTGTTATTCCCATGGCCCCCTTGGTTGTGGTGCTGCCCTTTTGCACCACCGTTCTTCTTTCCCTTCTCCGGTTTGTCCTCCTCTGAATCCGGATCCTTGGTATTATCTGAATCGGCATACTTAACTAAAGCGGCCATGAGTGTTGACATGTCGTTGCAATGACGTTTGAGCCTTCCCAACTTCTGTTTCAACGGCCTAAAACGGCAATTGCCCTCCAAAGTTAATACCGCGGTATCTGCATTAATACGATCTGACGAATGCAAAATCGTCGAGACTCGTTTAACCCAATGGGTCGTGGACTCCCCTTCCTCTTGGACACAAGCGGCCAAATCCACAATTGACATCGGCTGCTTACACGTATCCTTGAAGTTCTGGATAAACCGGTGCTTTAATTCGGCCCATGAGTCGATAGAGTTGGTTGGCAAGCTCTTCAACCAAGTGCGAGTTGTTCCTTCCAGCATCATGGTGAAATATTTAGCACAAACCGCCTCATCCACATCTAACATCTCCATTGCCATCTCATAGCTCTCCACCCACGCCTCTGGCTACAACTTGGCGGTGTAATTTGGTACCTTACGAGGTCCCTTGAAATCCTTGGGAAATCGCATATTACGCAGTGCGGGAGTTAAACATGGTACTCCTAGGGAACTAAACATTACCCCTGGCTCCACGGAGGCAGTGGGGTGAACCGGAGTATGATGTCGTGCTTCGTGTCGAGCTGTCAACTCGGCCCCCTGTCGTGCGCGGCCGTGGTCCACAACATCTTGCGCATTAGCACCTCCCCCGGCCGGGTTGTTCTCCCGCAGCGAATTTCGGTGGCGTGCGCTAGTGGATATGGCCGTTTCGTCCTCCACATGTCTGCTATAACTCCGGCTTGGACAGGGAGTGGAATGAATCCTCTCATGGCTGTGTGAATACACTTGCTGTTGATTCAGTGCTGTCTGAAGGAGATCCCTGGCCCGACGCGCTTCCACTGCAACTGGTGATTCGCCATCGGTTGGAGAGCCGCCAGGCGTGAAGCGGCGGCCACAATATTATCCAACGGGTTGGAATAATGCCCGGGCGGCGTTGATAATACAACGTTGTTCTGGCGAGGCAGGTTTGTTGCGCGTGGCTGAACCGGCGCTCCTGCTTCTGGTGCCCCCGCCCGGTTTGGCGCGGGTTGGTTACCAGCTCCTGCACCTGGTGTGTTGAAAAGATTTTGCGGCTCATAAACCGACGGGAGACGTGATCGGTACCTTCTTCTCATGACCTCTTCTGAAGCATTCTGATCTAGTCTAATCCGGTAAGCCTGTGCTTCCAACTCGGCCCGCTCTGTGGCCATTCTGGCGTTCTCTGCTGCCAAGTCCGCTTTAGCCTGGGCTATCTGATCTTTCACTTTTAGAATCTCCGCATCGTGCTGATCCCTGGCTACTGCCTCTACCTCCGCGGACATCAGTGCCACTAGAGCGTCGAACAAATCAGACAAGACTTGGGCCGGAGGCGGCGCTGAGCTTCTTGCACCTGCTGGCGTGGCCGTCGTTGAACCAGAGAGTACCGCTGTGGCGGTAGATGAATGAGGCGCCGGTCGTGTGCCGGCCATGAAGACAGCGGCCCAGTTTGGCAGACCGGGGGAATCCGGAATACTGTTGCCCTCGGATCCTTCCTCAATCCGGCCGTCGTACAACTGGTAAAGCGATTCGGTTTCTCCGGAAGACTCGTCATCACTGCGGACTACAGTTTCTCCATCGGAGATCGGTTCCTCCTCATAACCCGAACCATGGACGACACCCACGAAAACATGCCTGGCCTCAGGCTGAACCGGTGAAGAACTTGCATGCCGAGCCGTCTCGATGATGTCGGTGCAGGTTTCCGGCTCGGGGGCCGGTTCGCCGATCTTGCCGATGAAGACGTGAATCGCACCGAAGGGTACCCGGTACCCGTATTCGATTGAATTAGCCTTGGGACGCGTTGTCGATGTAGAGCTTGCCGCGGCGACTCTTCATCATCCGGCCCACAGCGTATCCCCTCAGTCCATCGAAGTTGCCCTTCAAGAACTCGAAACCATCGTGCGATGGCCCCACGGTGGGCGCCAACTGTCGTGGAATTGTCACGGCAGATGTCCTCATGGAAGGACTTAGTCGTGGAGCCATCACTACGGGTTAGCTTGAAGGGGTTAAACCGGACAAAGGGACACGAGAGTTTATACTAGTTCGGCCCCTTCGATGAAGGTAAAAGCTTACGTCTAGTTGTGATTGGTATTGCTGGGGTTTCGAAGACCAGGGAGCGAATCCGCTTTGTCTGGCTTCGAGTTGTTGTTTTTTCTGTCCCTGAACCACCAACGGGTCACCCCTTTATATATTTAGGAGGATCCTGGCCGGTCTACAGAGTCCCGAGGCTGGCTCATACAACTGTCCACCTCGGTCTCTTCTTTCTTATCTTACAATGCAAGTTTATACAATCATGGTGGTTTACTATCATGGGCCCTAAACCGCATGTGGGCTCTGGGCCTCTAAGCTTCATCCATAAAGCGCCATCTTCTGGGTTTCCTTGGGCTTCAGTATAACTGAAGGTGAACCGGCCCCTCCTGGGCGGTTTACCCTCAGTGGTTATATCCTCAACACTTGGTATGTTGACTTTTTGCATAGACTCCCCGACAACGGTGCCAGAAATCCTTCTTGCTACATCTTGAGCTTGCGTTGGTTTTCCCCGAAGAGGAAGGGATGATGCAGCAGAGTAGTGTAAGTATTTCCCTCAGTTTTTGAGAACCAAGGTATCAATCTAGTAGGAGCCCATGCTCAAGTCCCTCGTACGTGCACAAAGCGATAGCTACTCGCAACCAACGCGATTAGGGGTTGTCAATCCCTTCACGGTCACTTACGAGAGTGAGATCTGATAGATATAATATTTTTGGTATTTTTGGTATAAAGATGCAAAGTAAAAAGTAAAAGCGAAGTAAAAAAGCAAAGCAAGATTAAAGTGATGGAGATTGATATCATGAGAATAGACCCGGGGGCCATAGGTTTCACTAGTGGCTTCTCTCAAGAGCATAAGTATTCTACAGTGGGTGAACAAATTACTGTTGAGCAATTGATAGAATTGTGCATAGTTATGAGAATATCTAGGCATGATCATGTATATAGGCATCACGTCCGAGACAAGTAGACCGACTCCTGCCTGCATCTACTACTATTACTCCACTCATCAACCCCTATCCAGCATGCATCTAGAGTATTAAGTTCATGAAAACAGAGTAACGCCTTAAGCAAGACGACATGATGTAGAGAGATAAATTCATGCAATATGAAATAAACCCCATCTTGTTATCCTCGATGGCAACGATACAATACGTGCCTTGCTGCCCCTTCTGTCACTGGGTAAGGACACCGCAAGATCGAACCAAAGCTAAGCACTTCTCCCATGGCAAGAACTACCAATCTAGTTGGCCAAACCAAACAGATAATTCGAAGAGACTTGCAAAGATAACCAATCATACATAAAAGAATTCAGAGAAGATTCAAATATTATTCATAGATAGACTTGATCATAAACCCACAATTCATCGATCTCAACAAACACACCGCAAAAAGAAGATTACATCGAATAGATCTCCACAAGAGAGGGGGAGAACTTTGTATTGAGATTCAAAGAGAGAGAAGAAGCCATCTAGCTACTAGCTATGGACCCGAAGGTCTGAGGTAAACTACTCACACTTCATAGAAGGGGCTAGGATGATGTAGAAGCCCTCCATGGTGACGGCCCTCTTCCGGCGGAGCTCCAGAACAGGCCCCAAGATGGGATCTCGTGGATACAGAAAGTTACGGCAGTGGAATTAGGTTTTTGGCTCCTATTCTGATTGTTTGGGGGTACGTGTGTATATATAGGAGGAAGAAGTGCGCTGGAGGAGCAACGAGGGGCCCACGAGGAAGGGGGCGCCCCCCACCGTTGTGACCGCCTCTTTTGTTCCTTGGAGCAGGGTCCAAATATCCTGGATCACGTTCAGTGAGAAAATCACGTTCCCGAAGATTTTATTCCGTTTGGACTCCGTTTGATATTCCGTTTCTTCGAAACACTGAAATAGGCAAAAAACATCAATTCTGGGCCGGGCCTCCGGTTAATAGGTTAGTCCCAAAAATAATATAAAAGTGGAAAATAAAGCCCAATATAGTCCAAAACAGTAGGTAATATAGCATGGAGCAATCAAAAATTTTAGATACGTTGGAGACGTATCAGCCTCCCAACAAGCGCTATCGTTTAACGCCCCTAGCTAGGCATAAAAACAAGAATAGATTTAGGTATTGTCATCTTTGGTATCCAATCCATATGTGGCTCTCATAATAGATTCATAAGGTAATTTAACTTTCTTTCTAGGAAAGTGTTCGATGCCTTTCCTTAACGGAAATTGGAATCTAATATTTCCCTCTTTCATGTCAATAATTGCACCAATCGTTCTAAGGAAAGGTCTACCAAGAATAATAGGACATGTAGGATTGCAATCTATATCAAGAACTATAAAATCTATAGGCACATAATTCCTATTTGCAATAATAAGAACATCATTAATTCTTCCCATAGGTTTCTTAATGGTGGAATCCGCAAGATGCAAATTTAAAGAGCAATCATCAAATTCACGGAAACCTAACACATAACACAAAGTTTTTGGAATCGTGGAAACACTAGCACCCAAATCACATAAGGCATAGCATTCATGATCTTTAATCTTAATTTTAATAGTAGGTTCCCACTCATCATAAAGTTTTCTAGGGATAGAAACTTCTAATTCAAGCTTTTCTTCATAATATTGCATTAAAGCATCAACGATATGTTTAGTAAAAGCTTTATTTTGATCATAAGCATGAGGATAATTTAACACGAATTGCAACAAGGAAATACAATCTATCAAAGAGCAATTATCATAATTAAATTCCTTGAAATCAAAAATAGTGGGTTCATTGCTATGTAAAGTTTTGACCTCGTCGATCCCACTTTTACCAATTTTTACATCAAGATCTAAAAACTTCGAATCATTGGGATTCCTTCTAACTAAAGTTGATTCATCTCTAGTCCCATGTTTATTAAGATTCATATTGGCAAACAAAGACTTAATAGGAGACACACCAATCACTTTTAGATCTTCATCATTATTATCATGAAAACTAGAAGAACACGCTTTCACAAAGCAATCTTTTTTAGCACGCATCCTAGCGGTTCTTTCTTTGCACTCATCAATGGAGATTATCATGGCTTTGAGAGACTCATTGATACCATGCTTAGGTGGAATAGATCTAGGTTTCAAAGAATCAACATCAAGAGAAATTATGTCCATGTTCCTAGCCAACTCATCAATCTTAAGCAATTTTTCTTCAAGCAAAGCATTGAAATTCTTTTGCGAATTCATAATTTTTTTAACACTAGTCTCAAAATCAGAGGGCATATTATGAAAATTTCCATAAGACTTGTTGTAGGAATTACCATAATTATTAGAGGAAGTATTAGGGAACGACCTAGAATTAAAATTTCCTCTATAAGCATTGTTACCAAAATTGTTCCTACCAACAAAATTCACATCCATAGATTCATTATTATTCTCAATGAAAGTGGACGAAGGCATATCATTAGGATCAGAAGAAGCACTCTTATTAGCAAACAATTTCAGAAGTTCATCCATCTTTCCACTCAAAACATTAATTTCTTCAATAGCACGAACCTTTTTACTAGTGGATCTTTCGATGTGCCATTGAGAATAATTGACCATAATATTATCTAGGAGTTTAGTAGCTTCTCCTAAATTGATTTCCATAAAAGTGCCTCCTGAGGCCGAATCTAAAAGATTTCTAGAAGCAAAATTCAATCCAGCATAAAAATTATGTATAATCTCCATAAATTCAAACCATGTGTAGGGCAATTACGTATCATTAATTTCATCCTCTCCCAAGGTTGTGCAACATGCTCATGATCAAGTTGCTTAAAATTCATAATATCATTTCTAAGAGAGATGATCTTAGCGGGAGGAAAATACTTAGAGATAAAAGCATCTTTGCACTTATTCCATGAATCAATACTATTTTTAGGCAAAGAAGAGAACCAAGTTTTAGCATGATCTCTAAGCGAAAACGAAAACAACTTCAATTTAACAATATTATTATCCACATCTTTCTTCTTTTGCATATCACACAAATCAACGAAGCTGTTTAGGTGGGTAACGGCATCTTCACTAGGAAGGCCAGAAAATTGATCTTTCATAACAAGAGTCAACAAAGAGGTATTGATTTCACAAGATTCAACATCGGTAATAGGAGCAATCGGAGTGCTAATAAAATCATTATTGTTGGTACCGAAAAAGTCACACAATTTGGTGTTATCAATCCAACACACAAGCAAACAAGAGGCAAGCAGAAAGACGCGAATGGAAAAAGGGAAAATAAAACAGCAAAGGTGAAGTGGGGGAGAGGAAAACGAGAGGCAAATGCCAAATAATGTAATGCGAGGGATAAGAGTTTGTGATGGGTACTTGGTATGTCTTGACTTGGCATAGATCTCCCCGGCAACGGCGCCAGAAATCCTTCTTGCTACCTCTTGAGCATGTGTTGCTTTTCCCTTGAAGAGGAAAGGGTGATGAGGCAAAGTAGCGTAAGTATTTCCCTCAGTTTTTTAGAACCAAGGTATCAATCCAGTATGAGACTACACGCAAATCGCCTAGTACCTGCACAAACAAATAAGAACCTTGCAACCAACGCGATAAAGGGATTGTCAATCCCTTCACAACCACTTGCAAAAGTGAGATCTGATAAAGATAATAAGATAAATATTTTTGGTATTTTTGTATAGATTGGAAAGTAAACATTGCAAAATAAATAGTAAAATGGAATTGTAGATTGGAAACTTATATGACGTAAAGTAGACCCGGGGGCCATAGGTTTCACTAGTGGCTTCTCTCAAGATAGCATATATTACGGTGGGTGAACAAATTACTGCTGAGCAATTTATAGGAAAGTGCATAGTTATGAGAATATCTAGGCATGATCATAAACATAGGAATCACGTCCGTGTCAAGTAGACCGAAACAATTCTGCATCTACTACTATTACTCCACACATCGACCGCTATCCAGCATGCATATAGAGTATTAAGTTCATAAGAACAGAGTAACGCATAAGGCAAGATAACATGATGTAGAGGGATAAACTCAAGCAATATGATGTAAACCTCATCTTTTTATCCTCGATGGCAACAATACAATACGTGTCGGTTCCCTTCCTGTCACTGGGATCAAGCACCGCAAGATTGAACCCAAAGCTAAGCACTTCTCCCATTGCAAGAAAGATTAATCTAGTATGCCAAACCAAACTGATAATTCGAAGAGACTTGCAAAGATATCAAATCATGCATATAAGAATTCAGAGAAAAGAATCAAATGTTGTTCATAGATAAACTTGATCATAAACCCACAATTCATTGGATCTCGGCAAACACACCGTAAAAAGGATTACATCTAATAGGTCTCCAAGAACATCGAGGAGAACTTTGTATTGAAGATCAAAGCGAGAGAAGAAGCCATCTAGCTAATAATTATGGACCCGAAGGTCTATGGTAAACTACTCACACATCATCAGAGAGGCTATGGTGTTGATGTAGAAGCCCTCGGTGATCGAACCCCCCTCCGGCAGATCACCGAAAAAGGTCCCTAGATGGGGTCTCATGGGTACAAAAGGTTGCGGTGGTGGAAAAGTGGTTTCGTGGCTCCCCTGGATGTTTTCAGGGTATAAGAGTATATATAGGCGAAAGAAGTAGGTCAGTGGAGCTACGAGGGGCCCATGAGGGTGGGGGCGCGCCGCCATACCTCATGGCCACCTCATTGCTTCCTTGAGCTCCACTCCAAGTCTCCTGGATTGCGTTTGTTCCAAAAAAGATCCTCGCGAAGGTTTCATTCCGTTTGATATTCCTTTTCTGCAAAACACTGAAATAGGCAAAAAACAACAATTTGCACTGGGCCTTCGGTTAATAGTTTAGTCCCAAAAATAATATAAAAGTGCATAATAAAACCCATTAAACATCCAAAACAGATAATATAATAACATGGAACAATCAAAAATTATATATACATTGGAGACGTATCATATGGCCATGGAGCTGTTAGAGGTCAGCGATGCTGCGTGTGCCAAGTACTTCACCATGATGCTGGATGGGACGGCCCGTACTTGGTTAAAGGGACTGCCTGCCAATTCCATTGGGTCGTGGGCCGAGTTAAAGGTCCGGTTCATCTAGAATTTTAAAGATACGTGCAAGCAGCCCATGTCGATTGTGGATTTGGATGCCTGTGCCCAAGAAGAGGGCGAGTCAACGACCCATTGGGTGCACCGAGTCAAAGCCATCCTGCACTCATCGGATAACATCAATGCCGGCTTAGCGGTCCTAATGTTGGAGAAAAATTGCCGTTTTTTGCCTCTTAAACAGAAGCTAGGGCGACTCAAGCGCCACTGCAATGACATGGGGGAGCTGATGGCAGCTCTGATTCAATATGCCGACTCTGATAGTACCAAGGGCCCCAAGTCTGATGATGAAAAGACGGGAAAGGGAAAGAAGAGTGGCAACACCAAGGGCCAGCATTATAACCCGGTGAGTCAGGGGGCAATGGTAAGCGCAAGGCCGATGGTATTTCAGATTTTGTGGCCAACACCAGCACACAGAATAATGGTCAGCATCGTAAGGGAAAGCCACCTCCTCGGGCAGGAGGGACATCTATCAATCTTGAGCAGATGATCAATGAGCCTTTCCCAAAGCATGGTACACGGGAAAGGCCGTCCCGTCACCTCTGGAAAGACTGCTAAATTATGAAGGAGTTCAAAAATTCAAATTTGTTCCAGAATAATCATGGGCCAGGCAACGGCTCAGGTTCTGGCTCTCATGGTCCGGGTTATGGTGGTGGTGATTCTAACTCCGGTTCCAGGGTCACCCAAGCAATCAAGGCAATCAGGGTGGTTATCATCAACAGTCCGGGCAAGGGAATCAACAGCAGCAATCTGGTTATCAGAGTAACCCGGAGCAGTTGAATAGTGGGCAGTACCACGTCTTCACCACAAGTTTATGTAAGAGGGATCAGAAGCTTCATAAAAGGGCAGTAAACGCCGTTGAGCCGGCGGTTCCCCATTATTTACGATGGTCTGAGCAACCCATTTTTTGGAGTTGTGAGGATCACCCGCCCCGGGTTGATAATCCAGGTCATTTGGCGTTGGTGGTGGCACCTCAGGTTGGAGGATACAAGTTCACTAAGGTACTCATGGATGGAGGCAGCAGTATTAATATCCTCTACTATGATACTTTCCGTCGTATGGGGTTGACCGACAGAAACCTTAAACCGTCAAACACTGTTTTTCATGGTGTGGTGCCTGGTAAGTCGGCATATCCGGTCAGTAAAATATCTTTGGAAGTTGCTTTTGGAGATGAGTATGATTCCAGATCTGAGACGTTGACCTTTGAAGTGGTTAAAATCAAGAGCCCTTATCATGCTCTGTTCGGACGACCGGCTTATGCCAAATTCATGGCACAACCTTGTTATGTATATCTGCAGCTCAAAATGCTGGGTCACATGGGCACTATAATAGTACATGGGAGTCGCAAGATAGCTTTGGAGTGTGAGGAAGGCAATGTTGCTTATGTTGAGTCTGTTTGTGCAACAGAAGAGTTGAAGTTCTACAAGGACAATGTTGACCCGGCAGACATGACGTCTTTGAAAAAGCCAACTAGGGAGCATGATCCAGTCTTGAAGTTTAAGTCGGGTGATGACACTGAACTAGTTGATTTCATTCCCGGCGATTCATCCAAGCAGTTCAACATCAGTGCTAATCTGGATTCGAAATAGGAAAGCGCGCTCATCGAGTACATCCATGAGAACCGGGACATCTTTGCATGGAAACCTTCTGACATGCCAGGTGTACCGAGGGAACTCGCTGAGCACACTCTTAATATTGATCCAAAGCTTAAACCGGTCAAACAATTTCTTGTCGTTTCAATGAAGAAAGGCGTAAAGCCATTGGTGAAGAAGTGGCCTGGCTCTTGGCGGCTGGATTTATTATTGAAGTTTTTCATCCTGAGTGGTTGGCTAACCCTATGTTGGTGCTTAAGAAGAATGGCACTTGGCGTATGTGTGTGGACTACACGGACTTAAACAAAGCTTGTCCGGCTGATCCCTTTGCTCTCCCTCGTATTGATCAAATTATTGATGCTACAGCAGGTTGTGAGCGTTTGAGCGTTTTGGATGCTTATTCCGGTTATCATCAGATCAAGATGGCAGTTAAGGACCAGGAGAAGACAACTTTCATCACTCCGTTTGGAGCCTTCTGCTATGTGTCTATGCCTTTTGGGCTCAAGAGCGCCCAGGCGACTTACCAGCGATGTTTGCAGAATTGTCTTCATAATCAGATCTGGTGCAATGTTCATGCCTATGTGAATGATATTGTGGTGAAGTCTAGGAAGAAGGAGACTCTGATTAATGATTTGAAGGAAACCTTTGACAACCTCCGGGTTTATAAGATGATGCTTAACCCGGCCAAGTGTGTTTTTGGTGTGCCAGCTGGTAAGCTTTTGGGTTTTCTGTTTTCAGAACAGGGCATTGAGGCTAACCCGGAGAAGATAAAAGCTATCAACTCTCTGGCTAAGCCAGCGTGTATCAATGATGTTCAATGTTTAGCAGGTCGTATTGCGGCCTTAACCCGGTTCGTAAGCCGGTTGGGTGAGAAGGCTATCCCTCTGTACCAGATGATGAAGAAGATAGATCACTTTGTCTGGAGTGATGCTGCTGATCAGGCATTTGAGGCCTTGAAGAAACAATTGGTTGAGCGGCCGGTTCTTGTTGCTCCCATTGACAAGGAGCCTTTGCTGTTATATGTGGCTGCCAATAGCCGAGCTGTTAGTGTAGCCATTGTGGTAGAAAGGAAGGAAGCATGCAAAGAATATCCGGTTCAACGACCAGTTTATTACATCAGTGAGGTCCTTATTGAGTCCAAATAGAGGTATCCACATTGGCATAAGCTTGTATACGGGGTTTTTATGGCTAGCCGGAAGCTGAAACAGTATTTTCTGGGTCATCCTATCACTGTGGTTAGTTCTACCACTTTAGGGGATATCATTCAAAACAGAGAAGCCACAGGTCGGATAGCCAAGTGGCCCATTGAGCTTGGACCTCATGGCTTAAAGTATGTGCCTCGTACAACCATCAAGTCTCAAGCACTTGTGGATTTTATCAATGATTGGATAGAGTTGCAGATGCGTGAGGAGAAGCCAAATAACACATATTGGACTATCCACTTTGATGGGTCCAGGCAATTGGAGGGCTCGGGGGCTGGAGTTGTCTTAACTTCCCCATGAGGTGATAATTTTTCTTATGTTCTCTGGTTGATATTCCCTTGTACTAACAATGCAACTGAGTATGCGGCCTTGCTCCATGGTCTTCGGATGGCTAAGGAAATGAACTTAAGCCAGGTGAGATGCTTCGGCGACTCAGATCTGGTAGCTAGCAAGTTTCTAGCACTTGGGATTCTAAAGATCCACTCATGGCGGCTTATCGTCGAGAGGTCGATGCTATGGCAGGTCACTTCAAGGGTTATCAAGTTGAACATGTTGATCACAGGAAAAATGAGGCGGCTGATGCTTTAAGCCGGTTAGGGTCTCAGCGTAAGCCGGTGCCACCTAACACTTTCCTGGATATTCTGCATAACCCTTCTGTCAAATTGCCTATAGAGGAGGATCTTGCTATTCCTGACCCGGAGGCACAACTGGTGGCGACTCTTCATGCTATTCCTAATTGGACAGTTCCCTATTTAGCTTATATGACCCGGGGTGAGTTACCTGAGGAAGAAACTTTGGCAGACAGATAACCCGGCGGTCTAAGTCAATGACTATTATCAATGGGGAATTGCATCATCATAGTGTCACAGGGGCATTTCAACGTTGTGTTTCTCCTGAAGAAGGTTGTGAGATTCTACGAGAGATTCATCAAGGGGATTGTGGTCATCATGCCGGGTCTAAATCTCTCATAGACAAGGCTTTTCATCATGGGTTCTATTGGCTAATGGCGCGCGCTGATGCGGAGGATCTAGTCAGTAGATGTGATGGTTGTCAGAAGTTCTCACAGCACGCTCATGTGCCGGCTCAAGAATTGAGGATGATTCCAATTACTTGTCCGTTTGCAGTCTGGGGGCTTGATATGGTTGGGCCTTTCAAAAGGTCCAAAGACAAAAAGACGCACCTCCTGGTGGCGATTGATAAGTTTACGAAGTGGGTTGAAGCAGAGCCAGTCAGTAAATGTGACGCGGTGACGACGGTTCAATTCATGAAAAAGGTGATTTTCTGTTTTGGTTTTTCCCACAATATTATAACGTATAATGGCACTAATCTATCCAAGGGTGCCATGGAGGAATTTTGCCAACGTGAGCATATCCGGCTTGATGTATCATCAGTGGATCACCCCTAGTCTAATGGTCAACTGGAGAGAGCTAATCAAGAAATCCTGAGAGGCATCAAGCCCCGACTTATGGTTCCTTTGCAGAGGACGCCAGGTTGTTGGGTGGAGGAGCTACCCTCAGTAATATGGAGTATCGATACTACCCCCAAAAGATCTATGGGTTACACGCCTTTCTTCATGATTTATGGAGCAGAGGCGGTTCTCCCTAGTGACATCCATCATGACTCATCCCGTGTGGAGGCTTATGTTGAAGCTAATAATGAAAAGGCACGTCGAGATGCACTTGACCTGTTAGATGAGGAGTGTGACCTCGCGGCGGCTCGATCAGTGATTTATCAGCAAGATCTGCGTCGTTATCACAGCCGCCGGGTTAAGACCAGAACCTTTCAAGAAGGTGACTTGGTGCTCCGGCTTATTCAGGATTAAACTAATATGCATAAACTATCCCCACCTTGGGAAGGGCCTTTTATGGTCAGCAAGAATATAAACAATGGATCATACTACCTTGTCGATGTTCGAGACCACAAGGACTCGCACACGTCGGAGGAGGAGACCTGTCGGCTGTGGAATATTGCTCATCTTCGGCCTTACTACACTTGAGCCGCCAGCTCTTACAATGTACATATCTTGACAATGTATAAATATGATGATTATAATAAAGATGGCGCCCCTACTAATACAGGGCCTCTGTTTGTTTCATCTCAAAGAATAATGAGTCTTTTTTCATTACTTATGGTCACTTGGGGGCTTCATGCTCATATTTGAAGCATAGATGTGAATATCCCTCTTGATCGGCTCCATGCCACACTTATGGTCACTTGGGGGCTTCCTACTCGTATTTGAAGCATAGCTATGAATATCCCTCTTGACTGGCTCAATGCCACACTTATGGTCACTTGGGGGCTTCGTGCTCATATTTAAAGTATAGCTGTGAATATCCCTCTTGATCAGCTCAATTCCACAAACCACTTGGGGGCTTCCTGCTCATATTTGTAGCATAGCTGTGAATATCCCTCTTGGTATGGCTCATACGCCATGGTTACAAAGCACGTGGGGGCTTCCTGTTCAAACATAGGTGTATTCACCAAAGAGAACATAGCGTTACTACCCTCGTGAGCTAGCTTGGAGCACCAGGTGTATTCACCAGAACCTTCTGGGTTATCTTGCTTTGTAGAAACTGCCACTCCACCCGGGTAATCTCGGAATGACAAGCCAAACTCTTGACAGTCAATCTTAAATAGACCCTAAACTTGTCAATGTTAAATCAACGGTCATGTGAGGCTGGATTCACAAAGTGTACTAGGTTAACTCAGTGGCTTGGCGGCCCATGAAAGCCTTGGAGCTTTAGGCTTGGCGGCCTATGAAAGCCTTGTTTTCTCGATTTTTATTCGTTGTCTTTTTTCTGAGCATTTTTTGGAGTCATGTATTTACGCCATATTAACATATGGCTTGAGACAATTCAGGCCATGAAGTCTTCATCTTTATGGATCATGCTTAAACATATATGGAGTTTGATAACCCGGATTGGTTTCTGTCGGCGTTCTGGGAACGGGGTCCCCATACTTGCCTGCCTGCGGCCCACGATGTGGCTGAGCTAGAAGGCCTGTACGACCATCTTCATTGACAAGGCATTCAAGACCCTCGCGAGGGGCCAAGCCTCGCGAAGCGGACGACACAAGACCTCCTCAGGAGCGGCCTCGCCGGGCAGGCTCGCGAGGGGCGGAGAGATAAGGTAAGGCAAACCTCGCGAGGTTCTCATGACGTGAGCCATGACGATCGATACCAGGCGGGCGCCAGCGCGCGCAACATCCCTTGCTGCCAAGGGGGCAAGCGCAGGCGCAGAGTACCAAGGCATCAAGCAAAGGTTTCCATATTGGTGCAACGAGATCAAGACTAGCAGGATGGCAAGACGGATGTCACCATGGAGCCCAAGACGGCGTCATCACCAGAGCCTTTTGCAGGCGAAGACCGCTTATGTCAGGATAAGCTGTACTAGCTGTCCCCTTTCAAATTGGCCATTGTTGGCTCCCTTCCCGCTCAATATTTGGGGAGAGGACTAGGGCCTATATAAGTAGAACTAGCAACCACAGTAGGGACGATGAAAAAGAGGGACTGATTGGAGACGGATCCAAGATCATCTCACCCACTCAAGTTCGCCAAACACAAGAACACCTCAACCTCAGGAGGCTGTTCTTCCCTTTGTACTGTTCATCATCAGCCCAAGAGGCAATCCACCACCACCACACTGGAGTAGGGTATTACACCACAACGGTGGCCCGAACCAGTATAAATATTGTGTCTTCCTGTGTTGTGAGTTCGTCGAGTTCGTCCGTGAGATCTTATAGAGCTAGGGCGTGGATCAATAGGGAGAAAACCTTCGCGCGCACCCTAGTTTTTGAACCTCGAGGGTTTTGCCGGAACCCGTGATCCGACATTTGGTGCACCAGGTAGGGGTGCGCCGAAGCTTCCTTCCGTCGCCCCGTGCCCCGTTGCTCCGTCGTCTCCATGGCAGACGCGCGCTGCGCTCGTGTTGAGCGCCGGGCTGCCCTCGCCGCCCGCGTCGCTCAGACGGCTCCCATCGGCGGGCCACCTCATCGTTCCCCGTCACCTACCGCCAACGCCGCCACCAGCCCGACAGGGAACGAGCAGAAAGCATCCTCGCTGCACCCCTCTGTGCAGCGGGACGGCCGCACAGCTACTCCATCGCTGACCCCGGCCGGTTCTTCTTCCCATGCACGTTGCCCTCCCATGGACGCACGGGCCGCGCTCCTCATGGAGCACGAGCTCCTGCGCTACCGCCCGGTTGACGACCTCTATGAGGACTGGCTCGACCACATCGCCGAGCTTGTCCGTGCCACAACAGGCTCCCCTGCGCCGTCCCTCTCTCCGCCTCGCCCTCCACCAGCTACGGACGACGTAGCTCATGGAGCGCCTCCACCACCTCTGACCCAAGCGGCGCTCTGGCGCCAAGGCGCGCGGCTCCACGACGCGACCCACCACGTCCCGCGCCCACGCGTGAAGAAAGAAGCTATCAAGAAGTCCCTCGACCGTAAGAAAATGCTCCGCCGCTCCTCGCACTACCGCGTGGGGACCAGCTGCCGCGGAAAGACCGCGCGCCACCTGTAGCGGCAGGGTGCGGACCCCATCAAGACCAAGCTCCACCCGCAAGGCGGGCCCCGGTGACCACAGCCGGCTACCGCGCTTTCACCCCTGAGCTGCGTAGTGTTGCTTGGCCGGGCAAGTTCAAGCCAGATCCGCCTCCTCGCTACGACGGCACCCCCGACCCCACGGAGTTCTTGCAGCTCTATGAGCTGAGCATCGAAGCGGCCAACGGCGATGAGAAAGTCATGGTGAACTGGTTTCCCATGGCTCTCAAGGATGGTGCCCGCTCCTGGCTCCTGAACCTGCCACCGGGCTCGATCTCCTCCTGGGACGAGATGCGCAACCGCTTCATTGCCAACTTCCAGGGCACTTGCGACCGCCCCCGGTCGCGGGCGACCTACGCTGCATCAAGCAACAACCAGGAGAGACCCTGCAGAAGTACATTCAGTGCTTCAACAGCGCACAGATCAAGATCCCCAAGGTGACCAACGAGGCCATCATCTCAGCATTCTCTGACAGTGTCCGCGGCGTCAAGATGAAGGAGGAGCTCGCTATCCATGAAGAGATGTGCACGACCCTGGAGTTGTTCAACATCACGACCAAGTGTGCTAGAGCTAAGGAGGGGCGCCTCTCCCTCCTCGAGCTCCCAACCGCAGACCCGGAGGAGATGAAAGCCAAGGCCAAGGACGTGAAGCGCAAGGGAGCAGCCGTGCTTGCAGCAGAACCAGACACCAAGCGTGGCAGAGGCCAACCAGAGTCATCCAAGAGCAGTCGTCCGTTCTGCGCCTTCCACAACTTGAACACCTACAACACCAGTGACTGTCAAGAGCTCAGAGCCATTCGCGAAGGACGCTTTGGTCGACGCCCCGAGCGCGGCGACCGGGGCTACGGTCGAGGAGGAGGACGTGGCGGTGGATGTTGGGATGACCGTGGCCCATGCCAGGAGTGGCGCGACTGGCCTCGCGAGGACCGCTGGCAGGATCAGTCCCACGAGGGCGCCTGGAGGGATCAGCCTCGTGAGGATCATCCTCAAGGCAACGCTGGGCTCCCTCCACTGCCGCCACCACCAAGAAGGAATGACGAACACCATCAGTACGAGGGGGCTGGGGGCTTCCAGGAACCGCGTGCTATCGCCTGCATCTTGGGCGGAGCCCAGGCCCCAGCCTCGCAGCGTATCTTCAAGCAGTTTGTTTGTGAAGTAAATGCAGTCCTCCCCAAGCTCGAGGCCACACGCACGCTCAGATGGTCCCAGTGCCCCATCATGTTAAGCTTGGCAGATCAGCTCAAGTGTGCGGCTACCGCTGGCGCACTCCCGATGCTTTTCTCCCCAGTCATCAACAACGTGCAAGTTACCAAGACCCTCATCGACAGCGGCGTAGGGCTCAACATCCTGTCCGCCGACACATTCGCCAGCCTCCAATTGCCATATGATCAGCTTCAGCCCACCAAGCCTTTCTCAGGGGTGACCGACAGTTCCACCACACCGATAGGGCAGGTCCGCCTCCCTGTCACCTTTGGAGAACGCAAGAACTACCGCACCGAGCTCATCGACTTCGATATCGCGCAGATCCGTCTGCTGTACAATGCCATCCTCGGGTATCCAGCCCTGGCCAAGTTCATGGCGGTGACCCATCACGTCTACAATGTCCTCAAGATGCCGGGAAGTGGCGGGATCATCACGGTCCCATGTGAAGAAAGAGATGTGGCGTGCTCCCTCGAGCGTGCCTTCCAAACTACAGCAATCGACGACCCCGACAGCAAGGGCGAGGGCCCTCCTGAGGCCATCCCCAAGAAGCAGAAGCAGTCGCGCCGTGCTGGACCTCAGGGGGTGATGTCACAGCCGGAGTCTCGTCAGGATCGGCGCCCGCTCGCAGGGTGCCTCCCTCCATCGCATAGGAAGGCGCGCCCGGTGCCCTTCTCAGGCAGGGCTCGGGGGCTTTCTTCTGAAAGGCCTCAGACCTTGCCCACATCACGAGGGAGGCGCTCGGGCACCACTTGAAGGCGCGCTTCGCGGCATGTTTCCCTCAGGAGGGCAATGATTTCCCACCATTCAGGAGTTCATCACCAAGACCACCCAGGAATTGCAAGACGCAAGGGCCATGCACGGCAGACGCCGCTCGCGGGACACAGCTTCCCATCCAGGTGAGGATGCCAGGCTGCGTGTCTGCATCGATGTTCCAGGGCTCAATAGGGCCGCCTCTCAGGAGATTTTCTGGCCTTCACGCGTGGGACGCTGCGAGGGCCCACCACATAGCTACGTTCGCATGCCCTTTGGCCTGCCAAACATGTCATCTGCCTACTAGCACAACTTGCGGCGCATCCTAGCGGCTCAGGAGGCTAGGCACCACCCCGTCCTGATGGAGATGGAGACGTTCCTCAAGGAACCACCTGAGCCCCCAGAGCCTCCTGAGGCTCAGCGCCCCAGTGGCTCGTGAGGAGCAACCCTTTCGCCGTGCACCTTCAGCTGCCCCAACTCTCCTTCGTCAACAGAGCCAGGTGACATTTTCCAAGTTCATTTAGCTGGGAGCGCCCCTTGAGCTGCATCATTCCCAGGCAGTGTGGCTCCGTCCCTGTGGCATGTACCCCTTTTTATGTATTTAGCTTACCTTGTTGGGGGCGCCCCTCGGGCTGCATCATCCCCAAGCCGCTCGGGCCTGACCCAGTGGCATGTATCTCTCATGCACTTATATAAGCCTGCTACTCTCATGTTTGATTTACCTATGATTACTACCTGCTCAATCGTCGTCTCCCACGGGGCCTCCTCACGCCGGCACGAGCTGGTGCATGGGTCCGTCCCCGCCACATCGAAAAACCTAAGTGGTCGAGCTCTGGCTTGCGGCACGCCCCGCGCATGTCACCTCACCAGGCCCTCAGTGCCTTCACCCCCTCGCGGAGCAACCAGCAGCGGGCTGGTAACCATAAGGGCAGATCATGTTCTTCCTTGTGCTGGCTCGCAGGAATCTCACGAGGATGACACTAGGCGGCACCGCGAGCTCCCACCTCTTCCAAGTAATTCGCTTGCATGTTAAAAGGGGGCTCCTGAGCATCGCGACTCAGGAGCTCTTACTGGCTCTCCAGCCCTCACCCATTGGCCTTGACCACGGCACGCGACCTGGCATACCAATAGTGGCTGAGCTCGCTTGAGGGCCGGGACCTGAGGACGTAGAGCACAAAGGAGAGCATTGAAAGGGGGAGGACTCGTATGGGCCTAACCTAGCTACGATGCGGATGTTCGCGCATGGGTCTGGCGCATCACGAAGAATCAACCCCGGACCGCCAAGATAATTCACGAGCTCAGATCAACTAATCATTGGGACCTAGGGGACATGCTCGGCGCAGCCCTATTGCGGCAACGTTGCCTCCCTTTCTTATCTTACCACAGCTGCTTGAGCGCTAAAGGGGACCCCCTGAGCATCGCACCTCAGGAGCTCCTACTGGACCTCGGGCCGCTCACCTCTTGGCCTTGACCACGGTACGTGACCTGGCATACCAGCGACGGCTGAAGCTTGCCTGGGGACCGGGACCTGTCAGCGTAGAGCAGCAAGATGTCGCGAGATTGGAAAGGGAAGACCGAGCCTAAATAGGACTTGCGCTCACAAGGCTTCGATAATTGGGATAACATCAACAAAAAACTTTGTCGACTCTTTACACGCCCCCATGGGGTACTTCTCGATTACTCGTAGGGAACAAAAGACGAGAACCTAGGAGAATCCTATCTACACACCCCCGCAGCCAATGCCATCATCAACAGTGGGCCGCAGGAGGTCGGCGCCAACCCCATCCAGATCAGTGACGGCGGCGGCTGGAATTTGCGGCCCTGCTACGGGCGCGGCAAGAGCTCGGGGGCACGTAGCTATTGTCGCTCGTCTCCGGAGTCTCGTAGAGCTCGGGAGAATCGCTGGACTCCCAAGAATTGCTGCTGCTGGAGCAGCCGCGAGTGGGGGGCGCCTCATCCTGGCGCTCCCCTTCGGGGCAACACTCCAAGCGGCGACCCTCCACGTCGAAGACCTCAAAGAACAGCGTGGAGGTGTCGTCGTACTTGAAGTGGATTGCGAGGGCGCCCTCTGCACGACAAACCCGCGCGACCTCGCCCCAGCCGCAGGTCATGAAGATCTTGCCGGCGGAGACTGCTTCAACCTCTGCTCTAGTCGCCGGAGCGTCACAGTCGGCATGCTGCAACCAGAGTTCGAGAGGCCCCCTTGGCGGCATCACGTCAGAGAAGAAACGCGGGAAGCGGATCCAGGAGCTTAGGGGCATCGCCGCCCACAACACAAGCTCGCCTGAGGAGTCTATGGCATGGACTCCAGGAGCGACATCACTCGTTGCCGCAGCGCGTCGACCTTGGCCGCGGTGCGCGCGCCGGTGCTCGTTGCTCCTTCCTCCAAAGCCCCCGGCTTGAGCTTGCAAGGGCAGTGGATACCCAGGAGGAGGCCGCTCGCACCAAGGCCTCGTCACCGCCTGCATCTCCGCGGCGTCGCGACGATGGACCGACCTCTTCTTCGGCGGGAGCAGCGATGGCACGTCGAGGGGAAACTTTTCCTTCTCCTCGGCTGAAAACCTACGGATCGGCGCCATTGAAGTTGTTGCTAGAAGTGGAGCAGAGTTAGAAGAAGCAGACAGAATGGGAAGGCCAACCAGCGCCCCCACGATCACAGGTAATGATGGTTTTCCTTGCATGTCACAGGGACTTGTCAAGTCGGGCGGTTGCCGAGGCAGCATGAGGAAGCGGAGACGCCCACGTCCAATCAACCGCCACGCGTCAACCGAGGCCGCAGGCTTTTGGGGCCCGGGGCGCTCCGCGCTTGACCTTTGGCTTTGCCTGGAAGCCAAGCCCGAGCACGCCTTGGGCCCGGGGGCTACTGTCGGCGTTCTGGGAACGGGGGTCCCCAGACTTGCCTGCCTGCGGCCCACGGCGTGGCTGAGCTAGCAGGCCCGTACGACCAATCTTCATCGACAAGACATTCAAGACCCTCGCGAGGCAGACGACGCAAGACCTCCTCAAGAGCAGCCTCGCCAGGTAGGCTTGCAAGGGGCGGAGAGATCAAGGCATGGCAAACCTCGCGAGGTTCTCATGACGTGAGCCATGACGATCAAGACCAGGCGGGCGCCAGCGCGCGCAGCATCCTTGTTTCCTCTTTGGTGCCAAGGGGGCAAGCGCAGGCGCGGAGTACCGAGGCATCAAGCAAAGGTTTCCATATCGGTGTAACGAGACCAAGACCAGCAGGACGGCAAGACGAAGGTCACCATGGAGCCCAAGACGGCGTCATCACTAGAGCCTTTTGCAGGCGAAGACCGCTTTTGTCAGGATAAGCTGTACTAGCTGTCCCCTTTCACATTGGCCGTTGTTGGCTCCCTTCCCGCTCAATATTTGGGGAGAGGACCGGGGCCTATATAAGTAGAACTAGACACCATAGTTTACTACAAAAAAAGACACATCCGTGACATTTTGGGCCGAACGAATTTTTTTCCTGTCATACATATGACACTTCTATGACGATAATTGTGACAAAACCCGGTATCATCATAGATGTGGTGGGCTCCTACTTCTATGACCAAAAATCATGACAGAAAATGGGCTTTCCGTCCTGGGAGGGCCGGAGACGCAGCTGCATGACATTCTTTGGGCCGTCCATGACGGAAAAAAACCATGGTAGAAGTGAGGGCGAGGAAAATTTTAGGGAGTTCCCGGTTACGGTGGGAGGTCTGGGGCCGAGCGATGTGCGCTTCTCTCGTACACATACGCATGTGTGTGCGAGGCGTTGGCTCTAACTGAACCCGAGCGAGGCGTTGGGCTCTAACTAAACCCGAGCGATTGCACTGCAGGCTACGCGTTACTGAACCCGAGCGATCGATCGATGGCTGTTAACTGAAACCGATCGAGCGATTCCTTCGCTACTGCTGCTAACTGAAGCCGATCGATGCTGCCTCTG